>NC_138669.1:15177014-15417882 GCF_964273445.1 Streptopelia decaocto
CATGTCTATCTAAAGTGAATAGGGATGCATTACTTTAAAAGTGAGGAGCAAAACTAATATGAATATTGTTTTGCATAGAGGCAGCTGTTAATGATTCAAGAATTTAAACTATCTCTTCTTGGGATGATAATGGTATCTGTTAGTACTGCGATCAGCCCTTTTCCCCCGTGTTTTGTTTTGTGGTGAGGTGGAAAGAATCAAATAGCAGAATGTGGGCTCTTAACTCTGAAAGCTGCCTCATGCATTATTATTTTTGCAAAATGCTTATGTAGATATTGGAGGGGAAGTTCCATTTTTTTCATAATCCAATAAAAAATTGAAATAAACAAACTGCTCTGAAGTGGTTTGTAAACTTTTAGCTACATCTGTACATAGCTAAGGTGGTTGGATGAACAAAGGTGCACTGCTATATAGGAAGGAATGGGTCACAGCAGTTGGTGTGATACATACCACTGAAACAGCAGTGTCAATAGGAAGATATCTGCAGCTAATGTATGTTTCAGGATGTACTTCACAACTGTTCGTGCTAATACTCAAATTCTGGAGGTGATTCTGGATGATTTCTCTCACTCAAGCTACATCCTCTTGCTCTTGTTCACAGAAAGTGGCTGTGATCTAATTTAGAATATGTCAAATACTTCATTTTAAAAATTTTACTCATTTTAAATGCAAAAGCTTAAGATTTGCCCGTATGTTTTGCCTTTGGGCAAGAACTGAGTACAGTGATTTCAGTCCAAAATACTGAAAATAGTGGAGGGAAAGCTCTGCAGGTGACGCGAGGGTTGGAAGATGCAGCCAGTGCTGGCGTGTGGTTGGAGTTGTGGGGGAATTACTTGGGCAAATTTTATTACTGGTGTGCACAGCTCCTGAAACAGAGTTATCCTGTAAATGTGATTATGAAAAGTTAGTGCTGTTAAGCCCGTAGGTGTTAAACAGATCCCATCTCATCTGCTCGGTGTGGTCACAATGTACAGTTGCACGCAGTCTGTCTGCTAGCCAAAGAGCAGCGTTGCTCCTAGAAATGGGTAAAGTGCTAAAAGCTTTCCCCTACACAGCACTGGTGTTCCTTGTTCTGCTTGTCCACGTCCTTGGTCAGCACTGACATGACAGGAAAATAACACAACAAATAGTCTGTTGTGATCCCAGTTGTGTGACAGTGATGCTGTACAATTAACCTGGGTGGCAGTGGCGGGTGCAACAGCCGCCCTGGTTGGCATCTCCTGTTCTCTCAGCCGTCTGGCACGAGCCACTGGGCACGGAGCGAGCACCGACAGTGACTGGGGAGACGGGAGAGAGCGTTTTGGAAGAGCCTCTCCGCTCGCCTCATCTGGGTCTGTTTGCTGACAATAAAAAAAAGGTTTTCTGTGAGCTGAAAGCATAATCCACCATTTCCTATACCTTAGGTGCCATCTATGTACGTTTGACAACCCAGAGCAGAATTGATTTGTAGTACTCCACACACAAAAGCCCCCTGGAGAGCGTGAAACTAAGACACAGAATTACAGTGACTTGCCCAGTGGGAATAAAAGCTATGGATGCCAGTTCTTACTTCAGACTTACTCCTGTTGATTCATGTTTTTTAAGGTCTCTATCAGGCTCTGGGTCAGATGAGCAGCGGCTGTGACTGGGGGTGAAGACAGGAGTGGCGAGCACAACAACCTGCAGATGCTGCCACCCTGTGAACAGCAGAATGCGTGGGGATGAGTCCTGGCAATCCTGGCCTAACGTGTCCCAGAGCATCTCTTGTTAAGCACAGCCCTGTTGCAGTCTGCACTAGTTAGGTCTAGTGGTATTAATGGCATAGTGCAGTCTGGTAAGCCATGTCAGAATAAATTAAATAATAAAAGCATTACTAAGAGCTACATTTAAATAAACAAAAGTTAATAGAATCACAAAATATCTCGAGTTGGAAGGGACATACAAGGATCATCAAGTCCAAATCCCTGCTCCTCACAGGATTACCTAAAACTCTACCATATGACTAAGAGATCATCCAGATGCCCCTTGCAATACGACAGGCTTGGTGCTGTGACCACTTCCCCAGGGACCTTGTTCCAGGGACCGACCACCCTCCCTGTGAAGAACCTGTTCCTAATGTCCACTCTGAACTTCCCCTGATGCAGCTTCATTCCATTCCCTCGTGTCCTGTCGCTGGAGCCCAGAGAGAAGAGATCAGCACCTCCCCTCCGCTGCCCCCCCAGGGAAGGTGTAGACTGCGATGAGAGCACCTCTCAGTGTTGAGGTCACCCCTCAGTGGTGAGGACACCCATCAGTGATGAGGATACCGCTCAGTGGTGAGGACACCCCTCAGTGGTGGGGTCACCCCTCAGTGTTGAGGACACCCCTCAGTAATGAGGTCACCCCTCAGTGTTGAGGACACCCCTCAGTGATAAAGTCACTGCTCAGTGATGAGGTCACCCCTCAGTGTTGAGGTCACCCCTCAGTGGTGGGGTCACCCCTCAGTGATGAGGTCACCCCTCAGTGGTGAGGACACCCCTCAGTGTTGAGGTCACCCCTCAGGGATGAGGTCACCCCTCAGCCTTCTCCAAGCTGAACAGACCAAGTGATCTCAGCTGCTCCTTGTTAGTCTTGCCCTCAAGACCTTTCACCATCTTGGTCACCCTCCTCTGGACACACGCCAGTTGTTTGATGTCCTCCTGCTCCTGAGGCCCCAGACCTGTCCCCAGTGCTCGGGGTGAGGCCGCAGCAGGGCAGTGCAGAGGGGACACTGTGCTGGCCGCAGCCCAGGACACGCCTGGCCCTTTGGGCTGCCAGGGCACAGGGGTGACTCCTGTTCAACTTGCCATCAACCCAAACCCCAGATCTCTCCATGGAGCTGCTCTCCAGCCTCTCAGACCCCAACGTGTACCTATAAGTCAAGATGCTTTATAGCAGAGGTCACAGAAATGGAAGCAGAGGCACAGGAGGGAGAAATGGTGCGGTATTACATCAGCCAGAGGGCTTGCTGGGAAGCAAGGGATGCCTCTGTTTTTTGCTTTAAGTAGTTGTTTCCCGGGAATTCATCATACTGAATTAATGTTCTGTTTGTTTTTTATGGCAGGCATAGCCAGAACAGGGAACTTATGGGAGAAGGTGAATGCTGGGTTGCTTTTCAAGTGACTGAGTTTCACTCTGCTTCTGATTCAAATCTGTTTGAACCTCCCACTGCAGCATAGAAGGATTTATATGGCAAGAACTTTTTCTATACTGTGCCACTTAAGGTTTATTTGAAAAAGGGGAAGAAGGCAGCAGCAGCAAGGGAAATACTTTTGCTTATGTACTTACTTCCTGATTTTCAGGATCTGATTGCTTAATCAGAGTCTTCATCTTTTTAAATGTATTAAAAAAGTATGCGACTCAAGGTGATAAAGAACTGGCAGATACTCGTGCTAGAACCACGAAGCGAGCCGGAGCGGTCCCTGCCGGGTCGGCGGCGGGAGCGTCCCGCGGGGCCAGCAGCACCCGCCTCCCGCGGCGGCTCCAACGCGCCGCTGCAGTTCTCAGCAGCTTCTTGCCTTTTGGCCCTTCTGCTTCCAGTGTTGGTTTCTTCCACTGCCACCTTCGGTGGGTAAGTGGGACAGACATTCTGTGTCTGAAAGGTACACTTCTTGTGTGGCCATAAGATAATAAAGGGTGGACATGTAAACTCCTCTGGTTTTTGAGCAGAGCACTTACGAAGAACTACTGAGCACTGTGCAAGAGAACTAGTTCATGCTATCCTTTTGCTTCTGAGCGATGTTGGGGATTTCATGTGACTGTTTTCTGTCTGTTCTTTGATGCTGTGGTACGAGTGCTGAGCAAGAGCAGCTTTCCCTGCGTCAGGCTGGGGAACCAGTTTGCTCTCCGGGGCCTCTTGGCTGTTAACGAGGAGGACATGTTACCACCAGTGATACAGTCCTATTGCTCTCTGAGGGTGTTAATATTAATGACTTAGAGAAAAAGCAACTTCTGGCTTTCAAGCCCCCCGTCCCATCTAACCCAAGAGAGAAAAACAGTGGAAAATTGCATTTCAGCCAACTCGCAGCCCCTGTGCAAGGCAAGGATGGGGTTTCGCTGGGACCCCGGAACTCAACGTGTGCCTCAAGGCGCCCAGCGCCAGATGCCGGCTCCCCAGCGAGGCGGGGACAAGCGGCTCCGTGCCCGCAGCCCCTGCCCTGCCAAGGGGCGGCCGAGCCAGGCGGTGGCGGCCTTGGGGCGGCCACCCCGGCTGGGGGCTCGGGCGTTGCCGTGGCGACCCCTCCCCGCCAGGCAGCTCCCGAAACGCTGCGGCGGGATTGCACACTGCGGCGTGGAGGAGCGCACGGGTTGCCATGGCGACGGCGCTCATTAAGTGCCTGCATTTCAACCTGCCCAATTACCGCCCCCTCCCCGCGCACACACTCACGCGCACTCACACACGCGCCCCGCCCGGCGCGGCCGCGCTCGCAGCCCCGCAGCCCCGGGCCGGGTAGGGCCGTGCGGGCGCCGCGGCGGCGGCCCGGCCGTTCCGCGGTCTGCGCAGCGCACGCCGGGCCGGGCAGCCCCGCTGCGGCTCGGAGCAGCGCCCTGGCCGGGTCCCGGCCGCCGGGCCCTGCCGTGGAGGTAAGGAGCGCGGCCGGGCACTGCCCAGCCCAGGGCCGCCTCCCCGCCCGGGATCGCCGCCTTTGATTTTCCCCACAGGCGACGTTTTGGTCGGGCGAGCGGGGCCGGGGCCTTGCCGGGGCTGGGCCGGCGGGGCCGGGCCCGCTGCGCGCCGCCCCCTGTAGCCGGACGGCCGCGGGCCCGGCGGCTGAGGCCCGCTCCGCTATTGCCGCCTGTTTTCAAACCCACCGCGGGCGGGCGGGGCGGCGGGGCCCGCTGCGCCGCGTCCCGGCCAGGCGGGTCGGCGGGGCACGGAGCGGCCGGGCCGCGGCGGGGGGGGGCTGCGGCCTGGCGGGGGCGGCCGGGAGCTGCCTGCCCTGCCCTGCTCGCCCCGGGGGGAGCGGCGGGCCCGCACCGGGTCGTTTTACAGCTGTAATACTTACGTGCCGCAAGGTGTTTTCTTCTCAAGGCAAGACGCTATGTCCAACAGTTGTGGCTGTCTTCCCAAAAACTTTAAAAAACGACGCCCGGGTGCTTTTCTCCTTTGGACAAGTTCTGTACCGGTGCGACTGCAGGTCTTGCTGGGCTGACTGGTCTCAGCTGGGTGTGTGTGGTGCCAGGCGCTGCCTGGGCACGACACGGTGTCCAGCAGAGACAGGGAGTGGGACTGTTCTTCCCTGGCTTTCCCAAGGGACACTCTCTGGGACATACAGAAGTTGGAAGCCCTTTCCAGGGTGGGTGCTTGACCATGTTCCTTCTGGTGTTTGTTAAACACCACATGAGGACACGCCGTCGTGGAGCCTGAAGATGATGCTACTGGAGTCCTTGAAGGGGTCCTGCAGCATGGAGGGTATTAGTCCAGCCTAGCAGGGCACAGAACAAACAGCCCAGGCTATGTGAGGATGGTCCATATGGTCTAGGGCGGGTTCTGGATTTATTTCTCTACTAGTTGCAAAAGAAGATAGAAGACTGCACACTTTAAAATATTTTGGGATCATGTATCAATCATCTTTGGTTGTTTCTGCCTGCTTATAAGTGTACTTGTGGAAAAAATATCCTGTCTTATGCCCTAAGTCTATGCAGGTCTGGATACTGCAGCACGTCTGGCACTACCAGTAGGCAGTGGCTCACAACACCAGCGTGTAAGGTGGGATGCAGGTGTCCCCTTTGTGCCTCTCTCAGCGGCGGCTGGGAGTCTGCACCCATCAGAGCTGCGCAGGCCTTCTGGCCCCAGCATTGAGCTTGGATGGTGTCATCTTGAGCCCCTTGGGGTGGCACTTGAGATCCCTTGGTAACTGTTCATTCTCTCCACCTGTGGGTTGAGCAGATCCACAGGCCCAAGAGCTGTTTCCGGTGGCGAGGTGCTCCTGGGGACAGCAGGTGACACCCAACCCAGTTGTCTCTGCTTTGACAGCTGTATCTGAGGACTGAAAGCAGCTTTCTGCTCTCTTGCCCTTCTCTCTCCGATTTCTGTCTTCACAGAATCTATTTGCTATTTTGAAATGTGCAACATGAACAGCCTCTTACTGCACAGAAGGACACTTCATCCTGTGCTGAGGTGTTGATAAATACTGCAGTCCATTCCAAACCTCACCCCATACTGCAGCATGGAGGAGGACTTTGTGGTCCTGGGTTTATTCCAGAGGAGGGATCACCTCCTGGGTTTAAAGCAACAGTTAGATTTGGAAGAGGTGTGTGTGTTTGCCTTTCTCTGCTGGTCCACCTGCCTGTGGAAAGGGTGCTACTGAATGTGCTTCTGTGTGAATGTGGAGCAAATACTTTCTGCAGTGCCATGAGTGTCTTAAATGCCTGCCCTGGGCAATGCCAGAAGACAGGGGAAGGTCCAAGGGAGCAGCTCCCAACCCACTGTGTCTCTGCAGTGCTCTGGTGAATCACTTGCAGTTTTAGCACAATTGCAGTAGGTGCTTTTTCTTAAGGGCTCAATTTTGCCACTGAAGTAATTAATCATCCATACCTCAGGAGTTGCTGAGGACAGATAAGTTCTCTGTTATGGTTGAGGAAATTCCTGTAAAATGATTCACAGATGCACAGGCTGGTTGAGGTTGGAGGTACCTCTGAAGGTCACCCTGTCCAACCCCTGCTCCATCAGGGCCACCCAGAACCAGTTGCCCAGGACCATGTCCAAGTGGCTTTTGAGTGTCTCCACATATGGAGACTCCACCACGTCTCTGGGCAACTTGTGCCAGTGCTTGGTCACCCTCACAGAGAAAAAGTGTTTCCTGATGCTCAGGGGGCCTTGCTGTGTTCCAGTTTGTGCCCGTGGCCTCTGGTCCTGTCGCTGGGCACCACTGGACGGGCCTGGCTCTGTCCTGTCTGCACCCTCCCTCCAGTATCTCCACACCGACGGGATCTCCCTGAGCCTGCTCTGCTCCAGTGGACAGTCCCGGCTCTCTCAGCCTCTCACAGCAGAGACGCTCCAGTCCCTGCATCATCTCCATGGCCCTTCACGGGACTCTCTCCAGTATGTCCTGTCTCTCTTATACTGGGGAGCCCAGCACCCCAGGGCTGCCTCACCAGAGCTGAGCAGAGGAGAAGCATCCGCTCCCTCCACCTGGTGTGACACTTGCAATGCAGCCCAGGATGCTGTTTGAACACGAGCCAACAACGTGCCCTTGCAGCAAGAGGGCAACCTGATGGCCACCAGGACCCCCGGTGCCTTTTCTGCAGAGCTGCTTTCCAGCTGGGTGGCCTGCAGTGTATACCTGTACAGACTTCAGGAATATTTTGAAATCAGAGAAGCCACAAAGGCAATAAACATGTCAATATTCTTTGAAACACCACTATTTTAAGCCAATTTTGTGATTAAAAGAAATGCGTATTTATGAAGTGCCGACGGGTCTGCTTTTCTCCATGCTCCTCGATGGCCTGTTGCGTACAGTGTATCCGTCCTCTTTCCAAACAGCAGATCACTCGCTGGCTTTGCTATGGTTTTGTGAGAGGGCGGGTGTGAGATTGTGGCACAGTTGGAGACTCATGTGTGTAGTAACTGTAGAAATACTTGATTTCTAAGCCTCTGTGCCACTGGTCTGGACCACTGCTCTGCCAACACCCAACGCTTCTTGCTGGATAAGCTAGAAACTTTGTGAGCAGCAGAATGGGTGTAGCTTGGTTGCCTTACAGCATGTGTTTTGTGGCCACTTTCCTCTGCACTTGCCCTTGTGTGTGCACAGATCAGCTGTCCCCAGCTGCTCTCTGCTCAGGAAGTCCAGCCCTGCCCTGTGCGGTGAGGGGTGATACAGAGACCCTTGTCCTCTGTGCAGGTGCTTGGTTTCCTGAACTTGGAGGCTTTACTCTGACAGAGACCATTGTTATAGAGACATCTAATCTTGCTGTCAAAACTGATTGAATTAGCTTGGTGGGGTCTGACTGCAGACAGATGTCCATATGCACGTATGTACTAATACATGGAGAACACAATTGCAAGAACTGTTTTATTGGAGCAAAGCAGGCCAACAAAGAGAGGTCCTCTGGATGAAAGTTGTATTGAAAAATTCCTCCTTCCAGCCAGCATGTTGGGGTTGTTTCTGGAGGAATCCCAGGTCAGCGTGTGTGTGTGGCTGGGGTTTCTGTGGCTTTTCTGCTTTCTGGCTTCTCCAGAGTGGGAGCCTGAGGTCCTTGGCTGCCCCTCAGCAGAAGGCAGAAAAGAGCAGTGGGTGTGCAGAGTTTTAGGTCCCTGTGGACCCCAAGGAAAGGCTGAATGGCAGGCTTGTTGGGGAGTGGAACTGACCTACACCCTCTATAAGACATACGGAGTTACACTCAGTACTGGAAAAAATGGAGAACTCACAGCCTCACTGCTAAGTCCAAAATAGCTTTCACTGCTACAGTTGCTTGCTATTTTAAAATCTGAATGGTGAGATTTTTGAAAGCTGCTAAGTGTTGGCTTAATTCTGGTCCTGTCAGAGTGGGCAGATTTTTACCAAGCATCCCTAGGGCACGTGTAGGCCAAAAGCTTTTTAAGATCCCAACTAAATAAGAAATTTAGAAAATAGATAAACCTTTTGTTCATCATCTAGAGCAGTCACCAGAAAGGAAATGAATTAATTTGTTCTGCTAATTGTGCTAATTTGTAGGAAGTATGGTTTCCATCCTGGGAGATTTTCAAGACCAGACTGGGAAAAGTCCTGAGCAACCTGGTCTAATCCCATCACTGACCCCGCTGTGAGCAGGAGGTTGAACTAGAGACCTCCTGAGGTTCCTTCCAGCCTGAATTAACCTGTGATCCTTAATGGGTCATACTGGGGCTTGCAAGAGAACCCTTGAAGTGATCTCTGGGGTGGTGGTATCTGCTCAGGCTCTGGTTCTATGCCCTGGTGCAACCAGACGTCTCAGACGTGGGCATCGTCTCTGTGACGTCTGTCGGAGGTCCTGCTGTTGGGGAGCAGGGTTGTCCAAAGGGATGTGTGCTGGTGCCTTTTTCCTGCTGTGACAGTGATGCTAGGGCAGCTCATAGGTGTGGCTGTACTCCTTTACAGAGATGCATGTTCTCTGCTTTTCCTTATATGCTGCTCCTGACCTGAGATATTTCACAGCAGATTGGGCGTCCAGGGGCTTTTCTGCCAGGGTTTTGAAAACTGTGTGTTGCAAACCATGTCTCCTGTCCTGATTCTTTTTTCTCTGGGTTGGGGACGGAGCTCTGCAGCCTGGGTGTTGTGTCATGCCCGCCAGCAAGGCCTCAGAGCATAGGAGGGCAGCTCTGGGGCTTGGGGTCATCTCAGAGTTAGATGAACAATGTGCTATGGTTCATGTCAGCACATTTTGGTGGTCTGTTCTTGTCTGACACCATGGAAGCCCTTGACAAGAGGTGAGAGCGCACTGGGAGTGGCTGGGTTTCAGCTGTGCAAGGGTGTGCTTACAAGTGCACACCAACTGATGCGGGGGAAAAACTTGACAACCTAGGAGGTTATAAAGAAGGCGTGTTTATCCAGCGCCGGGCGCGCGGGGATCACTCCTTCTCAGGCAAGCGCGGGAGATCCTGGCGGCAGGAAGTGTGTTTAAATGTAGCAAGGTGTTACATATTCACGGTAATCCCGGGAATGCCTGTTGTGAAGGTTTGATTGCGGGGTGACAATAAACCCTGGCAGATGTATTGTTGACCCCCTATACCCCCCTTTTTCCCCCTTTAGCCCCTCCCTCTCTTCCCTTCCCAGTAAGGGCAAGTGATTTGGAGGGAAAGAAGGAGAGAGAGAAGAGAGTTGGAAAACTTAAAAATGTTTTACTAATGCTACTAATAAAATAGAGAAAATAATACAGAATATACAAAACCAATTTTGAAAGTCCCAGCAACTGCAGAGCCGACACCCGAAGTCCTGGACTGGACTCTGCAGCCAACCGGAGCTGGATTCAGTCTGTCACTGGCCTCAGTTCACAGGGACGACTAGCAAGGTCCTCTCCTGATGTCAGCCATAGGGAAAAGGGATGAGATCCTCGTGATCTCCCACTTTTCTGTGAAGTGTCATGTGAATGGGATGGAATACTTAGTTGGTCAGTTTCAATTCACTGCTTCTCCTTGCCCCTCTTGCAGGATGTGCATCCATCCTTATCAGCGACCTTGCATTCCATTGCTATGTCTACCAAAACATGTGTCTAACTTTCAGTAAAGTGCAGTTAGTAAGAAGACTTTAGCTGACAGGAAAATTCACTAAAGGAGAAACTTGTTTTTAACAAAACCAGGACACCTATACATATTCATAACCTTTCCCCAAAAAGACAGTTCTTATTAAAATGAGTTCCGGGGAATCATTTCCATAGTCTCCTCCTTCAGCTCCTCCCTGTTGTACCTGTGCAGTGCCAACCTGGTGGTCGTGGGCTGGGGTCTTTGGAAGAAGGCTGCTCATCTTCACTGTGGAATTTTCATCTCTGGCCTAGTATGCTGAGCTGGCTGGGCTCAAACTGCTGGACTGGTTTTAACTGGATCATCGTTCTCCCTTGTGCTGAAGACTCTCGTTATCTCGTCCACCCAAGGATGCTGCTGGGCCTCTTATCTTTGCAGAGTGTGCTCCCTTCACCAAAATCCTGTTTCTAACACAGTAGGTTACACAAAGCTCTAAGCTAGGCACTTGCTATGTGTTTAACCCTTTAAGTGTTAGTTCCCTCTACCACCAACAATGTTCTTGAATTTCATGTGTGACCTTGGAATAGTTTTGGGTCTGTCTCCCACCGTGGATCTTAAAAGGAGATAAACGCGGCTTTAGATATCTGTAAGCATAAGGTTTTGTGGTGTCCAGGACCTCAAAGTCTTTGCTCTCCTGCGGGATGGAGCAGGACACAGGGGGAGTTGTTTGCAGTGTTTGTGCTCCACATGTGGTTGAAGGGCAGGAGTTGGGGTAAGGTGTTAAGAAAAGGTTTCTGCTAACAAGAAAGAGGTTGCTCTGGCCAGAGGTACCAGGGGGAGCACAGACACCGCTGCTGAGGGGCAGAGGAGGAACAGGAGTGACAGATTGTTGTGGGACAGGGCCATGGTCTGTATGGCTCCCTCAAGCTCCTTGGAGGGCTCCTGACCCCTCTGCCCAGCTGTGGTGCAGTAGGGGACAAGCCCTTTGCTGCAGTGAGGCCTTTCCCAGGAATCGCAGAATGTCCTGAATTGGAAGGGACCCACAAGGATCATCAAGTACAACTTCTGTCCCTGCATATGACAACCCCACACTTCACACTACATGTCTGAGGATGTTGTCCAGTCTCTTCTTGAACACTGTCAGGCTTGGGGCCTGTTCCAGTGTCCAGCACCTCTGGGTGAAGAACCTTTTCCTAATGTCCAACGTGACCCTCCCCTGGCACATCTTCTGCCATTCCCTGGGTTCTGTCACTGTCACAGAGAGAAGAGCTCACCCTGCCCCTCCTGCTCCCTGCTGAGGAACCTGCAGCCGCTATGAGGTCTCCTCCAGGCTAAACAGACTAGAGACTTTAGCTGCTCTTCGTATGTCTTCCCCTCTAAACCCTTCACCAACCAAGGAGGTTATGGGAGGAGAGATTATCTGGAGGTTTAAGTCCTAAATCTCTCTTTTTTTTTTTTTTTTTTTTTCTAGTTTAAGGAATAGTGCCACAATCTGTAATCCACATTCACTCTGTTCGCCCTTGTAACTCATAAGGCACAGGAGAACCAATCTCAACAGCACTGGCAGGCAGCTCCGCAAGGATTTGGAGAGTGTTTGACACATGATAATTAGTGTTGGTTATTTCCTGTGCAATTGTTTGCTATTGTGTTTGCATCATAGACTGCTGTACAGAGATGAGTTTGAGCATTACCCAGCTTGGGCACTGGATGTGGTTATTTCTCTTCCTTTCTAGGCATTTCAAGTCCCAAGTTCTGTTTCAATAAAAAAAGACAACAGCTCACACAAAACAAGGAGTTGTCCTTGAAACATTTGACACAAGTGATGAATCAAGGATAAATATCAGATTTAAATGCCTAAGAAAGCAGATAGTTTCGTGGATGGTATTAGGAAGCACCAAGACAGGCTGGCTGCAAAATTCATTGTGACTTTAAGTTGGAGTCTGGTGTCCAGCTGAGTTACTGAGTTCCTTCAGTTCTCCTGATACGTAACAGCACTTTTCTGATGTTGCACCTGGAGGGCCTTAAAGGTCCATACCATTTGCAGTTGAACATCAGGTATTTCTGATTACAAACATGACAGCACTGTAAGAGAGAGGAAGAAATAGATCTTCCCTAACATGAGCCCACTATGCCACTCTTTACCCTCTGGTTGTGACACCTTTATCTTAGTGTCTCAAGTTTTAAAATTCCAGACTTTGTCCTTTGTAGCCAAATTCTTATTTAAGACTGCTTCATTAAGATGATCATCCTGTTTTGCACATGGCTGTCTTCTCTTTCAAGTTCAGATTGTATCAAAAGCAACCAAGACACAAGTGCGGTCCCCTGCTTAGCCCCACAGCAGCCCATCCTGCATCGCAGCAGCAAGTGCTTTGAAGAGGGTGTGCGAAACCGGGCAGGTCCAAAATCCTTTCCCAGCCCAGTGTCCTCAGTCTCCAGCAGTCTCTGTTACACTCGGACCATCGTTTTCAGGAGGCATGGAGAAATCTGCCTTCCCTGAGCACATCTGATGATATTGCTTGTTTTTTGCTTAGCTCTGTATGTCCATTACGTTTTCGTGAGGGCAGGAGCAGCACTGAGAGCCGTCCCTTGACGAGGTGCCCTGGGCACCAGCAGGCAATGCCATTCTTCTCTCCGGCTTGCAGACAGGTCTTGGAATGGAGACATCCCGGTGTAGGCACCATCCTGCCTGCTGGGGCCCGGGAGGGGCAGGTTGCTGCCCCAGGGACAGGGGACCGAGGAAGGCAAGCTGGCAGGGCCACCGTGGCCACGTTCTGCTAGAAGCTCAGGTCACCAGGCAAGGTCTGAGATCAAGCCAGGACACCAGCTGTTGGATCAGGTTCCTCTGCTGCCAGGCACTGCTGCAGCGTGGCATAGAGATGCTGAGAGTGGGCTGACATGGAGCCCCTGGGTCCCAGGGGAGGCTGGTCAGGGCCAGTAAGGCCCAGTAGTGCCCTCAGGGCCTTGACACCTTGCCTACTCCTTGAAATTCATGGCTAAATGGGTTGATTCTCACAGTCCTGTGAGAATCTCAGCAGTGGCCTTCATGTTCCCCTCTCATCTCCCAGTTAACTCCTGTCACTTGTGAAATTCTCTTTTACAGACAGTTAAAAGATCAAGGGTGACTGCCCAATGGGAGAACTGCAAGGGGAACTTCAGGGACCTTCATTTTCTCCAGGGTAGGATTTTCCAACCCTCAGTCACAGTCTGTGTCAGAGTGGTGTAGGCCTCAGTGGGACCCAGGAGTGGCCATAGTTCAGGTGGACCTGCTGTGCTCATACCATCATATAGTGGAGCCAGGTAAGAAAAAACCCTTGGCATTCGCAGGCTCTGAGCTGGGATCTTGCAACAGGGGGTTTACTAGGTCATGTTGTACTAGCTGTGACCTTCATGCTCTTCTCTTTTGGGTTCAGTGGGCCTGTAATACATCTTATAGGGGTTTCTGCTGGGAAATGATGGAAAGGGAGGGACCATCCTCCCCAGTCTCTTTGTCACTCCTTTGTCGTGTTTGTACCTGTACCCAACTTGATTTCTTTCTTGCTGTCTTCCAGTGACTGACTCTGTGCCCAAGCAAGGTGATGGACAGCAGAGCAGAGATGGAGGTTGTGAGAAGCACGAAGGGGAATGCTGCTGGGGAGGTCAGCGTCCATGTGGTCACTACTGAGAGCACTCACCTGCCAACGACTGCCTTCATTATACCAGGTATGCAGGACTGTCCTCTCTAACTGGTGCCTCCCCGGCCTTCTCCCTCTACATTGATGCCTCATGGTCCTTGTATATCTGTGCTCCTCCCAAACCTTGTAAGGCAAGCCTGTGCTGCTGTTGCCATCTTAGAGGTTCTCTCTGGCTATCCCATGTCACTTGGATGATTTGTGGGCAACTAAAACCTCTTGAGTTACAAAACAAAGCCCTGATGTTTGGGGATGTGTGCCAGTGCAGCACAGCATGCTGGGTGCCCGCTCTGCAGTGTGTTGTCGCATTATCACAGGATCACAGAATATCTTGAGTTGGAAGGGACACACAAGGAT
Source organism: Streptopelia decaocto (assembly GCF_964273445.1). NCBI lineage: Eukaryota > Metazoa > Chordata > Aves > Columbiformes > Columbidae > Streptopelia > Streptopelia decaocto. The sequence goes on from NC_138669.1 coordinate 15,191,175, forward strand.
CATCAAGTCCAACTCCTTGCCTCTCACAGGATTACCTAAAACTCTACCATATGACTAAGAGATCATCCAGATGCTCCTTGCAATACGACAGGCTTGGTGCTGTGACCACTTCCCCAGGGACCTTGTTCCAGGGACCGACCACCCTCCCCGTGAAGAACCTGTTCCTAATGTCCACTCTGAACTTCCCCTGATGCAGCTTCATTCCATTCCCTCGTGTCCTGTCGCTGGAGCCCAGAGAGAAGAGATCAGCACCTCCCCTCCACTGCCCCCCCCGAGGAAGGTGTAGACTGTGATGAGAGCACCCCTCAGTGGTGAGGTCACCCCTCAGTGGTGAGGTCACCCCTCAGTGGTGGGGTCACCCCTCAGTGTTGAGGTCACCCTCAGGGATGAGGTCACCCCTCAGCCTTCTCCAAGCTGAACAGACCAAGTGATCTCAGCTGCTCCTCAGCTGCTCCCAGACCTGTCCCCAGTGCTCGGGGTGAGGCCGCAGCAGGGCAGTGCAGAGGGGACACTGTGCTGGCCGCAGCCCAGGACACGCCTGGCCCTTTGGGCTGCCAGGGCACAGGGGTGACTCCTGTTCAACTTGCCATCAACCCAAACCCCAGATCTCTCCATGGAGCTGCTCTCCAGCCTCTCATCTTCCAGTTTGTGCATATAACCAGAATTACCCTGCCGTGGGTGGAGAATAAGACACTTGCTCTTGTTAAATTTCATACAGGTTGTAACTGCTCAGCTCTCTAGTCTACCTAGGTCTCTCTCTAAGGCCTCTCTACCCTTGAGGGAATCCACAGCTCCTCCTAATTTTGTATTATCAGCAAACTGAATGTACATTTGACTCCTGCATCCAGATAATTTATAAAAATATTAAAGAGCACTGGCCCTGAAACTGAGCCCTGGGGAATCACTGGTGACTGACCGCCAGCCTAATGTGATCCCATTTACTGTAAGTCTTGGAGCCCGACCTGTCAGCCAGTTGTTCACCCATCATACTATGGACTTTTCTGGCTGAACATCTTGCCTAGGAGGATACTGTGAGAAATTATATCAAAGGTTCTGCTAAAATGCATAAAACTCAGATCTTCTAACTTGCCTTGGTCAACTCGATGGGTGACCTTTTCATAAAAGGAAATTAAGTTAAACAGGACCTTTCCTTTGTGAAACTGTGTTGGCTATGACCAATGACTGCGTTGTCTCTCAAGTGTTTTTCAGTAACTCTCAGGATAACCTTCTCCGTAATTTTACCAAGCACTGATGTGAGACTGGCAGGCCTGTAATTACCAGGGTCGTCCTTCTTACCCTTCTTGAAAATTGGGACAACAGTTTTCAGCCCAGCTGACCAGTGTCTTTCAGGAGGTGCCCGGGAAAAGCATGGATGTGTGTTAGGTGAGATCAGGGGTGTTCTTTAGAAGCAAATCTCCCAAGTTTTCCTGCTCCTGGTGCCTCGGTTCCCACTGTGGAGAGGCCCTGGGCGACACAGTGTGTTCCTTTCAAATGAAACTAAACTGGAAGATGCAGTCCAGGAGCTTGCCAGCACATTAGTGCCACATCAGGGCATCCCGGTCATTGCAACAGCTTGAGATTAGGCTGATGCCGGAGCCCTTGAATGCAGATAGTATTGGTGGCATACCCCAGCACAAGCTATTGCTGGCTGCAGATCTTGTCAGGTCACGCTGCCTGCTTGTGGGTGCTTTAGCCCTTAGCACTGAGCTCTCATCTGGGAGACTATGTCTTCTCTGTCATTTTGTGCTGCCTTTGAGCCTTGTTTGCATCAGTTAAGTGTTCTGCATATGCCTATTGTTGTTTGTTTGCTTTCTTCCCTTCTCAAGCAAATGCTGCTACCATCAACCTTCCCACGAGCACCTTAGAAATTCAGCGTTTCCCCCGGGAACCACAGAGAAGCACAGGGGCTGAGAGGCCAGAGAGGGGAGCGGGGAGTGAGCCCATCACAGCTACTGTCATTCCTCAGATCAGCGGGGTGCAGACCTGCAGCACAGTCCGTGTACTGGAGTGGAAAGATGGGGTGGCTACTTTGCCTGGGAGTAACCTGCGGGTAAGCGTAGAATCATAGAACCATAGAATCATTTTAGTTGGAAAAGACCTTTAAGATCATTAAGTCCTATTGCTAACCTAACACTGTCCCTAAACCATGTCCCCAAGAACCTCATCTATGCATCTTTTAAACCCCTCCAGCGATGGTGACTCCACCACTTCCCTGGGCAGCCTGACAACCCTTTTCGTTAATAATTTTTTCCTAATATCCAATCTAAACCTCCACTGGTATAACTTGAGGCCATTTGCTCTTGTCCTGGAGTGTAGCCCTGCGCCACCACGTTTAACGCCCGGCAGTCCCTGCAGCTGCTTGCCCCTGTAAATGGCAGTCTCCCAGCCTGTGCCAGTCAGGGACCAGCAGGATGTGACTTGGCCCCTGGCAGTACCCGCACCCCAGCTGAAGGATCCCTCAGCTGTCCTGGCTCTGCAAGGCTTCTTGTGCCCCATCTCTGCAGCCCTCCCATTTTGTGAGCTTGGCAGATAGAGCACACGCATGGTGTGTGGGGGACTGCAGCAGGTCTGCCCTGCACAGGAAGTCAGAGGGATGATATTTGCTGTGCAGGGCATCTTTCCTTTCCAAGCTGTGCCATGGAGTTGGCTCTCACCAAACACCTGCACGCACCCTGGAAACAGTGGCCTTGTGCTCATCAGACAGCAGGTGCCTTGAGGTGTACCCCTCATTACATGAAATAGCTTGAACAAAATGCTCCAGTTTCTCAGCTGCTACTCATCCTCAGGGCGCCACATCCTCCAGCCATCACCCTGCCACTCGTGCTGCCTGCTGGTGCTGGTCTCACCCAAGTGCAGGCAGTGTGCTTGCCCTGGCGGGCTCAGCGGCCAGCGCTGTGTGGAGGGGCAGCAGGACAGGTGACTTTGGTACCATGCTCGCCTCTGTCATTGGAAAAGCTGTCCTCTTGTTGGACTCACTAGTGACTGAACCATGTCCCTCTCATTCTCAGAGCTCATGTGCACCCACTAGCTATCAAGTTATTCTGTTAATTTCTATCCTCCTTGTTAACTATTTTTCCTTGTTTTTTGGTTCAATTGCATAGTTTCGAATAAATGAGTACGGGACGCTGAAGGTAGTGAGCGCTGATAAGATGCCTCCAGTGGAAGCTATAAAGGAGGGTCACACAGAGAAAGATGGGGACTCAGAAGTGGCACCCACCAGCAGGGACAATCCTACTGTGGCTCAGGGTAAGGGCACCATAGTGGCACTTCTGGGGTGGGTACCATCAGCCAGCAGACGTTGTCTGGTGTAGGCCCTGGGCAAGGCAAATGTTTCCTGCTTCCTTTGCTGCACCTTGTGTCTCACTGCTCCTCTTCTCTCTGACTCAGATGTGCCGGAGCAGACCAAGCTGCCAACAGCAGAAAGCATGTACCACTGTGATACCTGTGGCCAGAGACATGTGTCAGATGGAGCCCGGGAAGGCAGGGGCTTCTGCAGTGAGCACTGTCACCAGCAGTTCAAAGAAAGGTAAAGGAAGGGGACACTGCTCCATGCAGAGCCATATCCGTCTGTCTGCCCACCCTCCCCTGGTCCACGTGCTCCAGCAAGGGATGCAAGCTCATGTGTCTGCAGCAGGTGCTGGGGACCCTTCTTGTTTCCCTCCTTTCTGTAGTCAGAGTGCCCAGACTGCAGTGTGATGGGATGAAGACTTGTCCCAGGGAACAGCAGGAAGCATGGGTGCTGGGTATTTTGCTGTCCAATTTGTGGCCTCATAAACATGTATCTGCTGGAGCACGGGTGCAGCAGGAGGTTGCTGCAGCAGGTGCTTCCAGGCTGAGCAGCAGTGGGAGGTCTGGGTCACGAGGGCATTTTCAGCCCCTCTGCTTGCTAATGTGTGACTCCTGTGACTCGTTTTCCAGCATCTCTGTGTGAGTCTGATGCAGCTTAGAGCCCTGCAACAAAACTAGATCACTTTTGATCCATCCTTAGGTTCAGGTTTCTGACACCTAGGCATGTGAGGGTGACTCTGGTCTGTACCCTGGTTCTAACCTCCTAACAATTTGTGTGCTAAGAGGAGTGTATACATTAGTCAGGAGGTATGGGAGCATGTATGAGTAAGAAATAGAGTGACAGTGATTCTCCAGCAGCCTCTACTTTACCGACACCCCAGCTGTTACCACATGCCACAGTGGTTTACTCTCCCTTCCTCCGTGCAGGTCTGTCATTGTGGAAAACTCTGCCAGCAGCAACAATGCCACTGAAATCCTCAAGCCAGTGAAGAAACGAAAGAGGAAGGAGTACCAGAGCCCTTCGGAGGAAGAATATGAATCTGAGCAAATGGTAGGAAGAGGACAGGGAGGGCATGTGTATGCATATGCCAATGTCAAGGATGGACCATGGGTCACCCCTGTATGCGCTGTAGGTGTGTGCAGTTCTCATCAGTGCTTTTCAGTGCTATGACAGCTCTGTGTCGAAGGGGTAACCTGTTGGCTGTTAATGCCCAAAAGACTTGAATGTGTGGAGCATCAGGGGTTCTAGACACTTGGCTGGCTATTTGACATGCCAGGCACCTTCAACTGGGCAGTGCTAGACATGTCCTGAATGGGCTGGAGGTTTCAAGCACTCTCAACTGCTCTTGAGTCTGGGCCACCAAAGTAAGTGCTGGAGTAAGAGAGTGTATATTTGCATTATGTGTATCCTGGGGAAGGAAGAGTGACCTTGACAAGGCAAGAAAGCTCTCTTTACCAGCCCTAACTATCACAGACCCACTCCAGGTGAGATTGCTACCATTCTGCACCAAAATCCTCCTCACCTCAGGCTCCCATCATCATATCCTCCTGGCTGCCCATTTCTGGGCCAAGAATCAGTCAAATCGTGGCTGTTGCAGAGGCACATAGAGTCCTTGGCACCAGTGTGAGAGTACAACACACAGCATAAACCTCTGTGCAGACCTCCAACACAATGGATTTCTGTTTTGTCTTTTCTCATGTCTAGGAGGAAAAGCAGGAAGAGATGAAAAACTCTGCAGAGGACTCTGCCATCAGCAATCTGGAGGCTGATGCATGGAACGGGACTCAGCACGGTATGGAGGGATCAGGTGGGCAGTGGGGTGAGTGCTCCCACCGCGGCTCTGGGGTTCTGCTGTGGGGCTGGGCCAGCATTTTGGTGCTCCTGCAGGGTCAAACACCCAGTCCAGTGTGCTGGTACGTGTTACTGAAGGCTTGTGAGCTCCTGTGTTTGCTTGATCCTGTTCTCTCTGTCTCTTTCCATTTCTCTCCTTTCCTCTCTTTCTCTTCATGGGACGGGTGCACCCTTACAGATACAGCTGTGTCTTCTTCAGACATTGGGTTGTACTGTATACAGTGCTTTCTGGTCCCTCCCCTTGGGAGCTGAATTCAGTACTTGCTTGCGGAGCTGTTTGCTCCAATAGGCACTATCCTGAGCAATAATGTGGCTCTGTGCCATGTCTGGATTTGCCTCCCCTTTGGACAGTCTTACAGGGATCTTGGCTCATGTGATCAGGAGCTCACAAATATGGGAGTTGCTTCTGTAGATTTGGTGATGCTGAAGCCAGGTGATTTGGGGTTGTCTCATCTTCTGGGGATCTATACCTGGACCATATCAGAGATCTCAAATGCAGAGCTGTTGGCACAGGGAAAGGAGACAAGTGGAGGGATGCAGTGTTTGCTTGATTGTTTTTTTCATTGCAGTACAATGGGGTGAAGGGGAAGGAAAACTTGGGAAAACACTGAAAATAAACATTTATGGGAAACATCTGTGCTTGAATAGTGAAAGGTCATACTCAAAGTAATTTTAAAATTGAACTGTTCCAACCTCATATTCCTCTCCATAACCAAATGTACAGACAGTAACAGGGGCCAGATATCATTAACTCCCGATATAACACCAAGTTAACCACTATTAAGGAGGGATCTCATACTCACTTTCCAGGTCCTTTTCTCGACATTGTGAGTCCTGAGCATGTAACCTTCCCTGCTGCACATAAATAAGCAGTGCTGAGCCTTGTTATTTCAGCGTTTTATTTTCTCTTATTTTAGAAGTACATCAGCAAACAAAATACACAACTGGATGCTTTAGTGCAGCAAAGTGACTGTATGCTCTGTCTCCAGGTGTATGTCATTGTCCAGAAGTACTTATGAGTTCCCCAAACATGCCTACCACTTTTTTCTATATCCTAAAGAAAAATAGAGGTGTTCCATCACTCTTAAGTATTAGCAAAGCAACTAAATTAGTAACCTTGCTCACTGAAGTTCAGCTTTCATTTCTTCTGCAAGTTCCTATTTTTTCCATCTCCACTTCCCGTAAGCCCAAGGGAGGAAGGAGTTGGTCTGTTTTTCCCCCACGTTTCTGGCCGGCCCTACCCAAGGCTGCCTGGCATGGCTGACCTGTAGCTGTGAATTAGTCAGTGTTGGACTAGGCACAGCACTCCTGGTGTCCCATCAGCCTCTACAAAGCAGGCAGAGAAAGTGGATGGAGAGCAAGAGACTTGGGTTGTGTCTCCCGTGCCTCAGGCAAGGCCTTTGTAGCCTTCCCAAAGGGGTCAAAAACATGAAGGATCCTCTCCCTGCCCATGTAGAGACAGTGCTGTCTTATTTTCCTGAAAACTGTAAGGGTAAATGCATCTCTAGGGCATCAGGGTGGCCCTGGTGTGCTGAGGGGGCTCATGTGGTTGTCTCAGAGCAGAGGGTAGCAGAGCTGGTGCCTCTGAAGCAGCAGTGGGAGATGAACTCACTGCTGGTTTGACTGGCCTGGAGCCCCTTGCAGCTGGGAGTGATTCTAAAGACCTCTGGATGGATCCTGCTGGTTGTCCCAAATCCATCAGTGCTGTGGCCATTTTGGATGTGCTAGCTGGAAGGAGGACTGGTTGCAAAGGTGATTTGGGGTTGCTTTGCACAGGATGACTCGTCTCTCAGGCTCCTTAGGTGCCTAAGAGAGCGCTGTACAGTGACAGGACATTTGAGTCTTGGGACCTGTGTGAGAGGGGCCCTCTTGGCTCTATCCCTCCTCGGTCAGCCAGCCAGGTTTGCTGGAGAATGGGCTGCGGTAGGGTGATGCTGAGCTTTGCAGGGACACAGGACTGCGTGTGAGAGCAGGATGTGGCCCCAGTGGGACCCATGGGCTTACCTGCCCTCCGTGCTGCCCCAAGGCAGGCAGGGTGGGGGCTGGAGCGGACCCTCAGCAGCGCTCTTGTGTGTGCATTTGTGCTGCGCTCAGGTGCCAGTGAGGAGAAGAAAGAAGGCTGGTCTTGGGCGTCCTACTTGGAGGAGCAGAAAGCTGTCGCTGCCCCTTTAGATCTCTTCCAGGATGTGAGTTGGGATTTTCCTGTCTTTTCCCCTCTTTCATCTTCTCTTTTCTTTCCTCTTCTCTTCTCTTCTCTTCTCTTCTCTTCTCTTCTCTTCTCTTCTCTTCTCTTCTCTTCTCTTCTCTTCTCTTCTCTTCTCTTCTCTTCTCTTCTCTTCTCTTCTCTTCTCTTCTCTTCTCTTCTCTTCTCTTCTCTTCTCTTCTTCTCCTCTCTTCTCTTCTCCTCTTCCTCTTTTCTCTTTTTTTCTCTTTTCTCTTTTCTCTTTTCTCTTTTCTCTTTTCTCTTTTCTCTTTTCTCTTTTCTCCTCTCCTTCCCTCTCCTTTTTTTCTTTTTTCTTTTCTTTTTTCTTTTTTCCCGCACCCCTCCTCCTTCTCCTCTCTTTCTTGCTTCCCTATTTTGTGGAACTCTGAGTGATAAGCAAGCTCCCATCTTCACCTGGAGGTGACCAGTCAGCCTCTAGTTGTGATTTGCCCCAAGTCCCGCTGCCCAGCAGGGTGCTGTCCTGCATCCCAAGCACCCCCCATTGGCCTAGGACATCCCTGTGGCTCTGGCAGGGTGGTGAAGCCTTTCCAACCCTTCCTTGAAGCCAGACGTGGGCTCTCCTGAGGGCACATTGCTGCACTGCACCCCTGCTCCCAGGCATCTGGTTGCCAGTTTACAAGAGGAGCCAGACCTGTGCCCCACTCTCCCTGACTGCAGCTGTTAGCCCAGGGACACCCTGCCCTGCCAGTAGCAAGAGAAGCAAATTCACAAGAAGGTGGAAGAATGTGTTTTTCTACAGGAAAAAGAAAAAAAATTTGGATAAAAAAAAGCCTGTGGCCCACAATCTCCTGGTCCCAGCAGCTCCCGTTGCCTGATGGTTGCTTCTTGGGATGGTTCTAGACCCATCTACCTGTGCCATTTTTTACATTGTAATTTAATTTTTGTTTCTAGTACCAAGTAGCTTCCCAGCACAAGAATGGCTTTAAAGTGGGGATGAAGCTGGAGGGGATTGATCCGCAGCACCCATCTATGTACTTTATCCTGACAGTGGTTGAGGTAAGGTGCCTCCAGTCCCGATGTTCCTTCGTTCCTTTTCACACCTGTGCAGTGGGAAGCTCTGTGGGAGGGGAGATGCTGCTGGCTGGCCCGTGAAGGACATGAGCTTTGAGCATGTCGCTGCATGAGATGAGCTGGTGCTCCAGCACCTCACTCAGGTGAATGGGAGTTTCCTTCCAGTTTGTAGGGGCAGGAGACAGTGCTGTGGAGCAGTTGTCATGGCCCAGCCTCGTTGGTTCCTCCATCACCCTGACACAGCAGGGCCATGGGAGGAGAGGCTGTGATGACAGCAACAGTTTCTTATATTTGAGCTGATGCCCCTCAGACAGGTCTAAGCCCTTGAGATGGAGGGTGTGGAGGCATCCCATTGCTCTTTCTTGTGTCTGTGAATGTCCTCTCTCTGCTCAGCCATGTGGCAGCTGAAACAGCCTTGCCTTGTAGTGCTCCCCAGGCAGCCAGGGAGATCAGCCATATAACAGTGGCTGCAGCTCTTGCTGCTGGAGAGATTTCACCAAAGCAGTGTGGCATTTAGCCAAAATCCCTGTGCCAATATCTCCCCCAGATAGAGAAAAGGGAATCCATGCACTTGGACCCAGAAAGGTGGCACACCATGGCATCTCACACACCAGCCTGAACCTCTTTTTCTTAGGACTGGCTTGTGGTAGCCTTGCACTTACCTCATTCCATGCTGAACACCTTTTGGGACTGGCATGTGCCTCCTGATTCGGGCATTGGCCTGTGATTAACTCGTGGCTTCCCCAAGTGAAATGCTGAGGTTGTGTGTGGGAGGGGAGGTGCATGTGATGGCCTTTCCTTCTCCTGCCCTCACTGCTGGTAGGTTTGTGGTTACCGGATGCGCCTGCACTTTGATGGCTACTCTGAGTGCCATGATTTCTGGCTGAATGCTGACTCCCCTGATATCCACCCTCCTGGCTGGTTTGAGGAGACGGGGCACAAACTCCAGCCCCCGAAAGGTAAGCAGTTAGCAGGTCTCAGTTGGTGGGTCATGTTGAAGGAGTGGGATGTAGTGGGCCCCCAAACATGGAGCTGGAGATGGGGGCAGGGTGGCTCCATGGGGCCCAGGAACAGATGCTGGTGTGCTAGGGGAATTCCACAGGACAACCTCTTTGGCACTCATCATGCTAAAGATCTCTGCTTGCTGCTATTTTGGGGAAAAGCCCTGTCACCCTGGATGTCCCAGTGCCAGGCTGGAGTGAGCGGCTGTGCCCCATGACAGGTGGGACTGATGCTCTCCAGGGAGCAGCTGAGCTCTGGTTTTCAACTCCACTGCTAATGTTTCCTCGCACCCCTTCAAAATCAGCCATTGGGTCTAAGTCACAAGCTTTAGGTTTGCCAGGGCTGCACTAGGGCCCGTCCACCCACAGCAGGACACGTCTGGCAGGCTGAGGGACGACTGGGGATGGCCAGACTCAGCCTCATGACCTCCTCGCTGCTCTCTGTGAACTCACTGTTCTCATTTCTCTTCCTGAGGGGTTGTAGGTTATAAGGAAGAAGAATTCAGCTGGACAAACTACCTGAAGATAACGAAGGCTCAGGCAGCTCCTAAACACCTCTTTATGGTCCGAAACACTGTGAGTACCAGCTTCACCTTCCTGCCAGAGCCTGCAGGTTCTGATGTGATTTCTTCCCCTCCAGCTTCACAGAATTCCTCCACCAGTGCTGGGCTTTTCTCTATCCACCCCACGCTTCTTAAGCCCACAATGTAGAGGGCCAGCAGAGTGTACTCCTGCCATTGCTCAATGAGATGTAGCACACTTTGCTGCTGAGGATCTGCAGCTTGGACACTAATTTGGCGTGCCCAAAATTGATTCTGTTTTCATCCAGATTAGTCTCATGCACAGTTAAATCTGTTGCAAAAGTACTGGTGAGGAGAAACAACTGCTACTCTCTTTTTCTTCCCAAAACCCTCAGTTAATGTTTCATAAGTATAATTCTTTTGTCTCTGCTTTGTGTCTTCTTTGTTTCTGTCTCCACCTTTATTTTTCATATGGCAACTTGGATAAGGAAAGTGGGAAAATAAGCAGAGTGCAAAGTGCTGATGGTTTCTTTGTCAGTTGCAGAGGAAATTCAAGCTACTGATAGATCAGTTTCTCCAAGTTATTGTGTCTAAACCCTCCTGTTCATCACTGCAATAATCACACTAGCATATGTGATGCAGTGATTTGCACAGACCTTCCCTGACCTCCAGGCAGGTCCAGGGCCACTTAGGATCCCAGAAGGGCAGTGCCCTGCTATGCATGCAAGAAAAGAGGCAGAGGGTCTGGTTTTGGGAGGGTTTGGGCAGGGACCTATTTGCAGTAGACCAGGGAAGTGGTGAGGAAGGTGCCGGGGCCAGGGCTCTGAAAGAAACCTGCTTCTCTTTCCTCCCAGCATGAGGCTTTCCCAGGCTTCGAGGTGGGCATGAAGCTCGAAGCTGTGGACCGCATGAACCCTTCCCTGATCTGTGTTGCCACAGTGACTGATGTGGTGGACAATCGCTTTTTGGTGCACTTTGACAACTGGGATGATACTTATGACTACTGGTAAGTACACAGAGGCTCCTGGGGTGGCAGTGCTGAGGAGACACCCTTCCACTATTTCAGCAAGAGTGATGAGGTGCTTGGGAAAGCATGGGAGAATCCCAGCATGCTGCTGCAGACAGGCCACCAGTGGTCCAGTGAGGCAGAGGGACACCCCCCGTGCTGGGGGACAAACCTTCACCTATGCCACATCACCTCCTAGGACGTTGCCATGGCCCTGTAGTTAACAAGGGGCAAAGACAGACATGATCACATGCTGTGGCTCGCCCTCAAACCCACCTGGGAAATGGGCCACTTGCAATGCAGAGATTGAAGGCCTGATCTTAAAAGGAGCTCCTGGGTCTATAGACAGAGGATGGTGGCTGGGTGGGTCCCAGTTGAGGCTGGTTAAGGCCAGTTAATATGCCCAGTTAACACAGTCAGAGTCCTGAGAGCAACTGTTTCCTCTGTGGCTGGAACACTCTGACTTTCTCTTTTTGCCCCGAGGAACTGTGGGGCTGCAGCAGTTTCTGTCCCTGGCTGTTCCTCGCTCATTGGTGCTGGGCAGCTGCCTGTTCTGTTCCAGGCCAGACCTGCAAAGCAGCAGCACCTGAGTGTGCTGTGACCCACTGGGAGCTGTGACCGGGACATGAGCCCCTGTGATTGCTCAGGTCTCACCATTCTGAGCTCTGAAAGGCATGGCCCGTCTCCCTGCTCGCAGCAAAGGGCGGCTGTTCCCTGGGCAGCTCTGCAACAGGGCTTGCACTCAGGGCGTTTGTGTCCTGCTCCTCTGAGCTGGACTCCCCCTGCTCTAGCTCTTGTCCTGCCAGGGCCAGTGGTTCCCTGGGTCACTTAGGGACAAGGGTGCTGTAGAAGACCTTGGCTTCTGCAGGGGCTTTTGCTGGTGGTGCAGGCCTGGGGGCTGCCTTCAAATGGCCTGCCCTTGATGCCTGCAGCCCATGCTGCCTGGTGGTGATGAGATGGGCATCTCAGCCCTGTGTAAGAGTTTGGGTATGTTTTCCAGGTGTGACCCCAGCAGTCCATACATCCACCCAGTTGGATGGTGTCAGGAGCACGGCAAACCCCTCACACCTCCTCAAGGTGAGTTAATATCCTGGGAGTGCAGCCTTCACTGGCACATCCCCTTGGGGACAGGCTTCCCAGGCTGGCATGGGGAGCCTGGGGACACAAACCCCATGGCCCTTGCTTGTCTGCAGGCGCAGGCAGTTTCCTTCAGCAAGGCCACAGCCAGGGAGGTGGCAGGCTCCTGCCATGTTCAGGTGCATCATGCTGGCTGTGTCAGACTGAGTGGAGATATGAGGAGGACCCAAGCTGCCTGTGCAGTCACAGATGTCTCTGCTTCCTTGTACCCTGGATTTCATGGTCCGTGATAAAATAATAGCATTTCATGATGTCTCTCCTGTTCCCATGTGCCTGGCACAGACTTGGTTGGTCCTTCAAGGCAGTAGGACATTCTGGGGTACTTGCCATCTTCTTGCAGGAGTGTCTCACCTTCTGCATCTTCCTCCTTCTAGATTATCCTGACCCTGACAACTTTACCTGGGAAAAGTACTTAAAGGAAACAGGAGCATCTGCTGTCCCGGCTTGGGCCTTTAAAGTGGTGAGTGCCACATCATTTGTACTGTGCCTGGGCAGTAATTTGGGTTTTCTCCATTGTCAGGTCTTTGCTTTTATAGGAAGTGTCAAGTGTTGTTGAATATGCAGGGCCACAGGCCTGGGTTCTGGATGTACACTCAAGATTCAGAAGTCAGGGCTATCCTGGGGATATAGTTCAAAACTGGGAAAAATGGGGACAGGAGCTAGACAGGAGCCAGGTGATGGTAAATCATTTATGCTTGCTTGATAGTTTTTGTCTCTAACTGCAGCAACAGCAGCTGTGTCCAGCCAAGTGTGACTGCAATATAGATCCCTCAAAATGTGTCTCTTAAACCTGTTCTCCTCTCGGACACAGCTTTCCCACCTTGATAAAACACAGGTCCGGGAGGCCTGTCCCCACTCTGTCCTGTTGCTATTGTGAGCTGGGATGGCTCTTACCCAGACAAGCCAGGGCTGGTAGCTGGATTTGAGTAGCACACGCTGCTGGGAAAGGTGTTGAGGGGCATGGGAGCCCAAAGGAAGGCCCTGCTCCCCACTGACCTGGGTTCTTCCTGGTCCCAGCGCCCACCTCACGGCTTTCTGGTCAACATGAAGCTGGAGGCAGTGGACAGGAGGACTCCTGCCTTCATCCGAGTGGCTAGTGTGGAGGATGTGGAAGATCACAGGATAAAGGTGAGTTCCAGACTCTTGGTGCTGAGTCTGTGTCCAAGCATTGTGCTGGCTTGCTCATGCCCTTCCCAACTCACTGCTGGTTGCAGTGGCAAAGTGTGTGGAGGTTGCGGAAGCACACTCTGTGGAGGAAGGCAGGTCTAGTGCCTGGTTCCAGTAGTGGAGGAAAGCCTTGTGCTGCAGTTCAGCTCTAGCCTGCTGCTTGCTGTCAGCTTGGATGGCTCCGCTGCTCCTCAGGCAGATGCCCTGAGGTTTGAAGGATGACCTCTCTACTTGTCTCCCCAGATCCATTTTGATGGCTGGAGCCATGTCTATGATTTCTGGATTGATGCGGATCATCCAGACATCCACCCCGTAGGCTGGTGCTCAAAAACTGGACACCCACTACAGCCTCCTCTCAGTAAGTCCTGCGCCTGGGTCAGCCAGACCCCACTGTCATGACCACCTGTCTATGCACAGAAATGAGAGGGCAGGTGCTGGCCAAGGATGAGCAGGGAGGAAGAGATTTTCCATGGAGTTATCAGTTGGAAAGTCCTCCCTGGTTGGCACAGGCAGGGAGCCTGGAGCCCTGGCTCTGCTTGGGGCTGCAGCCATTGCAGTTTCTCTCCTGTTTCTCTTCCTGGTCTAGGGCCAAAGGAACCAGCCTCCTCTGCCCACGGGGGCTGCCCAACCCTGAGTTGCAAGAGTATCCCTCACACCAAGAGCTCCAAGTACAGCTTTCACCACAGGTGAGCTCCCCAGCACTACTCAGAAGGGCACAGCCTCCCTCACAGCCCTTCCTCTCCTCCTCTGCATCTGCCAGCCCCACCAGCAACCAGCCCTTCCCTGCATCCACCTCACGCCTGGCTCTGCCCCCTGCTTAGGGGCAGCCCTTGCTCTCCCTAGGCCGGACCCCAAGGCAGCATCGAGCCCATGGCTAGTGTAACTCCTGTGAGCTCTTACTCTGTGCCTGTCCTGTGGCACCCAGAACCTCTGGGGGTGCCCTGTGTGCCCATCTACCTGTGGGGATGTATGGGCTACATAGTGGTCAATGCCTCTAAGATGCTGTTCACCGATACCAGCTTCGTGGATGATTTTCCTCCCACCACTCATGGATACCTTTCACTGTGAGGATGTGAGCTGGGAAGTTCTGAGAAGGAACAGTGCATCATCCCCAGCTCAGTCAGTTGCTTATGTGACCTTTTCCAGGAGAAACCAGGCATGGTATAGTGCTGACTCTAGCATGGCAGGCTGGTGTCAAGAGGAGTGAGCACGGTGGAAGATCTGTGAGGATGGAGAAGGCAAATCTGGCTCCTAGGGATTTCTGTACTGGCCACACTCATAACACTTGCTTCCTCTTCACTCTGAGGCTAGTCCAGATGCCTGTGGGGCCAAGAATGGGAAGATAGAGACTCTGTGAACCCCAGTGACCTGCTTGATCAGCACTGTGGTGACTTGCATGGGGTCACTGTGATGGCAACAGAGAAGGTGGGACTTGTGTTTGTGCCTGGAAGGACTTGGTGTGCCCTGCCCTTGATCCCAGAACCCTTGCCCCGGAATTTGTTCAGCACATCTTTGCTCTGCTTTCCATGGCCAGGGCTATAGCTTCCTGTGCTTCGGGGTAGAGGGTTGGCTCCCCCACCATGCCGCTCTGAGCTGGGTTCAACGCTCACCTCCTTCTGTTCTCTAGGAAGTGCCCCACGCCAGGCTGTGATGGGTCAGGACACGTGACTGGGAGATTCACGGCCCATTACTGCCTCTCAGGGTGCCCGCTGGCAGAGAAGAACCAGGGCAGGCTTAAGGCAGACTTGTCTGACACCGAGGCCTCAACTCGCAAGAGGAATATGATTGGCTTCCCTCAGCGAAAGAAATCTAGGCACCATGGGAGGTAGGAGCAAGCCCGGTGAGCCCTGGGCAGCAGTGCAGGGTCCCTGTGCCGTGACTGCTGTCCCTGGGAGGGATGCCTGAGATGGAAAGGCTCCTTGACCATGGGGGAGCATGGTTGCTGGCAGCTGGCATTTGTCCTTCCAGCTCTGTTGGGCATCTCTCTTGGTTTTTCTTCCTGTGTTTTGTGTCTTTAGCTGTCAACCCTTTGGGTCAGGGTCCAAGAGGTAGTCCTTGCTCCCACTGACAGGGCATCGCTCTGTGCGGTGTGGAGGAGGGCCCTTGGGCCAGTCCCAACCAAGTTGGAAATCAGTCTTCCTGTCTCTTTAGAGGACGACCTCCAAAGTACCGGAAGATCCAGCAAGAAGACTTCCAGGGTAAGTGACATCCTCTGCTGTGCTGTCATTGCAGGGACAAGGCTCAAGGAGCTGAGGTGGTGGCTGTTGGAAGCGGGTCTCCCTTGGCTCACTCACTCAGGCCTCAAATGGGTCAGCACCAGTGAGGAGCTTGTGGTCAACTGCCAAAGTTGACCATCTGTCAAGGAATGTCCCTGCCTCTTACCAGAGCTCTGCTAGGTCCCTCATCATGTCTCTTGGTTTATGTCTGTGAATCTCTGAGTGCTTTAGGGCAGGGAATTAGGATCCTCTCTCAATTACAGTGCATTTTCTGCGGTGCTTGTCCTCTTCAGGCTCGATGCTGTGCCTTCCTCCTGTGGCTTCCATACCCCAAAACATTGGTGTGATTGTGAAATGCTAAATTATTGGTGCAGAGCAGAAACTGATGCTGAACAGTTTGCTTTGCTTTAAATTCTGATGACTGATATAAGACGATGACTGACAGCCAGTATCCATTTTACCACAGGCTGTTCTGCTGCCTACCCCAGTGCTGGGGGTGAATGAAGAGGATCTCTTCTTGGGAGCCATCTTTGACTCCTTGGAGCAGAGAGCAAGGGAAAAGTTTTGTTGAAAACATGTAATAAATGGAATGATATAGGATGGTATTCTGGTGTGAAACTTGACATTGAAATCTAGTTCAGTATGAAAAATGAATGCTTGGAGGTGGTGAGAATAAGGCAAAGTCAAGCTTGTTTCTGAACTTCTTCCCCCACCATCCCTAATCCCACCAAGCTGAACACTTGTTTACACTGATATCCTGTTAATTCAAGGGACAACCTCTAGCTCTTGATACCTGGACCCATGAGACCATCTGCTGCCAGCCCTGGGCCCTCCCCTGAACGGGGCCCTCCCAAAGGCTTGTAGGAAAGGATGGGATGATCTCGTCCTTCCTCCTTGTATCATGTCTTGCATTTTTGTTGCCAGCTATTGCTTCAGAGAATATGCACCAATCGCTCTTCATGTCTGCCCTGTCTGCCCACCCTGACCGCTCCCTGTCACTCTGCTGGGAGCAGCACTGCAAACTGCTGCCAGGTGTGGCTGGCATCACAGCAACTACAGTGGCCAAGTGGACCATTGATGAGGTGAGATGATTTTGAAAACTGTGTGCTGGCTCCTAACCCAATGGCATGGCTGGGAGCACTCCACCTGGCTGTGCAGCACAATGGTACATGCACCAGGCACAGAGGTGCTTCAGCAGCCACTTCTCCGGGCTAGCAAGGACGCAGGCTGTTGGACATGCTTGTGGGGTACTGTATAGACAGCTGCCAGACATGAGACCTGATGGCAGCTTCTGGGAAGCACATGCAGAACTACCAGGTTCTCAACTGGCTTGTCTGTGACCCTCCCCAGGGCAGGTGGGTGAAGACAAACAGCAGTGTCTTCATTTAGCATCTAAGAGTTTTCTACAGGTATCAGTTTCATCTTTGCCAAGTTAGAAGATAAGAAGTCACTTCCCTGTTTCTCTGAAAAAAAATCTTTACCTCAGGTTCCTCATCGTCACCTTCATTCACTTTCTTTGGCATCGCGATGGCCTCTCTTAAGGCCTGAGTAGCTAGAACTCAGGCAGCTGCCTCATTCCCTCATTACCCTCCTGTGTGCCCCCTTCCTGTCCCCAACCCTCAGGGAGAATTGTCTTGCTGTGCTGGAGATGGCTTATTGGAAATGAACCTGCTGTAGCATTTTCTACTTGGGCTGGAGGAGGCCAGCTCCTGTGCCCTGGTCCAAGGGTGATCTCTAGGCATGGCAGGGTGCTGCAACTGCAGCTTTTGCCCTAACAGCCACATGTTACCTTATGGGTACAAAACGCCTCTGTGGAAGTGGGGATGTGGGCTCCTGGGAGGGTCTCCAGCCAGAAACATTACTTCTGTCTTGACATTTCTCTCTGTTTATTCCAAGGTCTTTAGCTTTGTTCAGACTCTGACGGGTTGTGAGGACCAAGCCAAGCTCTTCAAGGATGAGGTGAGAAGGGCTGGAGGATGAGTGCAGGTGGCCAAGGACAGCTGTTGGCCAACAGGGTGGGGAGTCAGTGGCCTTCCTTTGATGGATTGCTGCTGATTGCCGTGAGCGCACCCAGCACTTGACAGTGATCCCACTTTGCACCCCTGGGGTCACTGCCCCACTGCATTGGAGTGTGTGGCTGTCTGCCTGTGCAGATATGGTGGCAGTAGGGGAGATGCTGACCCAAAGGAACCTGCCCTGTTCTCCCAGCATGGGTGAGGGAGGGCCCCTCTGAGGAGGTCAGGATCGGGGAACAGGAGGAGGGTGGTGCTGCAGCATTAACAGCACCACCACCTGCGAGGGAAGCTGCTTGATCCTCACCCATTCATGCTTTCCTGCCTGCATCCTCTCACCAGCAGAGCAGTTCAGTGGCATTGCTGTCTAGCTCTCTGGTTCATTGATTTTAGACTTCTCTGTGGAGAAATGCACAGAGGGGCTGCTTTCTGGCAGAAAAGAGCCAGCTGATCTTGGGCACACTGGGTACAGCAAGCGTCTCAGCCGGTTAGGAAATGTCCCCTGTACTTTAAGGGTGCTCATGCACGCGAAGCTGAGCTGGAGGCAACCTCCATGCGAGCAGGGAATGGACGGGTGTCTGCCCAGAGCAGGTTGCCTGCTGGCTGTGTGCTGTGCCCGTTGCACTCTGGTGCAGAAGCCCGGGCTGGCTGCAGTGTCATTTCCTGAGGCTGGCCCTTGGAAGGTTCTGTCCCCCTCTCTGTCCTGTTCCTGGGTGTGCAGGCTCCCAGCTCTGGCTTGTCTGGGGAAGTGTGGGGGTGCTGTGGGTGGCCACTGCCCTACATCCTGGGATCATCTGTGGCACTTGGCTGAGGGTGAGTGTGACGATGCACATCCCCAGGTTGTGCCTGTGCTGGCTGTCCCTAGAAAGTCACAGCCTGGATTTTCAGTGAGTGCCTTTGTCCCTGTTTTCCACTCCAGATGATCGATGGTGAGGCATTCCTCTTGCTGACGCAGGCTGACATCGTCAAGATCATGAGTGTCAAGCTGGGCCCAGCACTCAAGATCTACAATGCCATCCTCATGTTCAAGAATGCTGATGACACCTTAAAGTGATTTTTCTTGGCCCAGTCATGATCTTCTCTCAGCAGCAGTGCTGCCAAACTGTCTGGTCAGGACAGATTCCCCCCAACTGACTGCAGTTTGTCATGTCCTGCTCATGTCTTCTCGGATGCCGCATCTCCACTCTCCCACCAGTCCATCTCGCCCCATCCTCTCCCCTCCACTCCCCACTGCCCTTCTCCACCAGCGCTGGGTACAGGCTGACCTCAAGCCTCAGCGGCGACTGCAGGGACAGGAGGTGGATGTGAGACTAACCTGTCTTAGCACGACAGCTGCCCTGCATGTCCTGCTGTGGCTGCACTGATTTGGGGGGTGTGTTGAGGGATGGGGGAGCAGGGCAGAGGGTATACCAGCCGAGGCTGACACCACTGCTCAGGTCACCCAGAAAAGAGAAGGGACTGATGGCCTGTGTATGTGCTTGCACCCATTTAAAGGCTGGTCTTGGCTTTGCTCAGCAGCTAAAAGAAGAATTTTTTTTCCCCTGAGTGTATCCCCCGGGGTGTCTTGTGCTAACGTCATTTCCAAGAGATGCTCTAAAGGAGCTTCTGCTCACTTTGCCTTTTTCTCTGAATTCTTTTGACTTTCTCTTTTAAGACCAGACGCTGACTTTGCTTTGCCCCGTCGTCGCACTGGGAGCCAGTGGCCTACCTCTTGCCCCTTCCAGCGAGCAGTGTGTCCTGGCTGCTGCTCTGCCCACGACCAGCGTCGGTGCTTTATTCCTCTTTACTGTAATGCAGCAGCCTCAGGGCCTCACAGGGCCAGGGCTGGGAGGGTGCAGAACAAGCTCAGTTTCCTCTTGTGCTTCGGGCTGTCTTGGCCAGCACGTTTCTGGGAGAAAGGATGCTTGGTTAATTTGTTCCCCTTGCAGCAATTAAAAAATACTTTGCAAGGGAGAGTCGGGCCCTCTTTGGTCTATGTATTGGGAGCAAGGCCCTTTCTAGAATGGGGACAGCTGCCAAGGACAGGAAGCATCCATTCCTCCATAGGCAGATCCGCAGCTCACTTCTGAAGGCATTCCTGAGCTGGCGGACTCCATTGTGCCAAGCTGCCTTCTCCCATTTTTTTGTCCTCATGAGGCCTCTGGTTTTGGTGTCTAAAGAGCAGAATCTCCTGCTGTCCCTGCATTCCTTACCTGCAGAGCTAAAAGAAATTCAGCAGTTAGCTGGGTTTTTTTGCCATCCTTTTTGTAACATAGCACCTTTTCAACAAGGGTTCAGGCACTTTGGAAGTGCCCATGTAACACTGTCCCTTGTAATGGAGGAGAGGCTGAGTAGGCTAGGACTCCAGAGCCAGGAAAGCCAACGTGCCTGGGGATGCTGGCAAAGTCCCAGGCAGCTTCTGCTAGTCCCTGTGTTCCCCGGCAGCAGCCACGCTGCTCTCTCCGTGGCCTGTCACCCTCCCGTGCACGTCTGCTGTGGAAGCAGTGGTGTGGCACTGGAGGGCGGCCACTCCACAGTCCGAGGTGATGTGATCCAAGTCCCACGTCCACTTTCTTTCCAATTTCCATGAATGACATATCATAAGCAAAACAATATTTTCCCCTTTCTCGGTGCCCAAAGACAGGCATGAAGGAATCTTAGTGCACCAGCAATGTGTCTTGGAGCAGCACTGCCTTGTGAGTCACTGTCACCTGGGTCAATCTGTTCTAGGCTTCCCATGGAAATGTAGCATTTTGACTCTTGTTATTGAATATTTGAGGTCACATTTGACCTGCTCCTGAAATGTCTGCTGCTTACTCTTCACAGAGGACTTAAAACTAGTCCATATATTTGTTTTGTCAATGCTTGGGTTACATTTGGCAGCTCTCCCTCTCCTTTTTAAATTTTCTTCCATTTCTTCAAGCACTGCAGTGTGGCCAGCTGTGGAGAGAGAGGGAGTGGGAAGGAACAGCCATGTCCCTGATCCCACGGTAAATGGTACTGTAAATGGTCTCTTCAGTAGATGGGGAGTCTCTTTGTGGGCCACTGTACGCTGGGGGAGAAGAAGAGGAGCCCTGGGACTTTCAGCTGTAAGTCTTACAGCTATGCAAACAGTGCTGAGACCTCTCCAGGTGTGATCTGGAACAGAGTGGCTCCCTTGCACAGAACATAGTTACTGAGCTTATAAGGAAACATCTTAGGAAATCATCCTGTTCTCATCTGCCCCATTGACTCATGCTAAGTCATTCCTTCTGTTGGGTCAGGGACTAAGCATTGTCCCTGAGTGCTGTGAGAGGAGTTGCTACCTAAGAATCAGATCTGAAACTAGTCTGAAGGATGGAGAGCCTTGTCTCTCACAAGGCAGCCCTGGAGAGCAGAGGTGATGGGGAGCTCAGAAGATCCCTGCTGAAGGGGAAGTGGAGCCATGAGCTATGGCTGACCCACAAGACTAGGTGCAACCAATACCACTGGCTCTTGCTCTGCCATTGGGTGCAATCAAGCCGAGCTCTGCCTGGGCACCAGCAAGGCAGGCAGAGATACATGCTCCAGACTGAGCCAGCCATGGGCTCAGCAGGAAGCTGCACCTGTGGGGTGCTGCCTTACCTGGGCTCTTTTGACCTCCATCTCAGAGTGCAGATGGAAACGGGACAGGGCTGCCGAGTTGTTCCTGCCTGGCTGTGGGCTCTGGCTGCACAGCTGGGCCCCGGCTCTCGGGATGTGAGCTCTGTGGGGGAGCAGCTGCCGGGAAAACCAGCCTCGCTGGAAGGGCGATGTGAGCGTGTGTCACACGCTTTCCTGCTGTCCTGAGCCTCAGTTCGTCAGCCTCTTGAGCTGACTCAGCTGTTCGGGTACAAAGCTTCTGGATTCATCTGGGTGAAAGACTTACAGGGTTTGTAGGTGGTCAAGGGCTATTTACTGTTTAAACTTACAACCTTCTTCTTGTTTCCTTTAAAACTAAACCCAAAGCATTGTGTGTACATGTGAATGGGTGTTTATGGAAGTACCATGATGCCATTTCCTCCACTGTTGGTGTGTTGCTGTTTTAATGTGGTGGTCTGTCTCTGTGGCTGTGCAGGTGGCAGGCTCTGGTCCCAGGGTCTCAGGCAATGTGTCCTCTGTGAGCAGAAGTTCTCTGTGGTCCCAGCAGGGAAGCCAGGAGAAGGAAGGTTTGCTACATCACTGGCCTTGCCAGTTCTTCCATCTCCACAGAGCATTGATTGTGAGTCCCCCCCCCAGGGAGCATCAAGGGCAGCTGTGACCAAGGCAGAAGCACCAAAGTTTTTCATCCTTCCCCTGTTGCCTGACCAAACTTCTCACAGGGGTGTCTGTTGCCATGTCACTAAG
Organism: Streptopelia decaocto; assembly: GCF_964273445.1. Lineage (NCBI taxonomy): Eukaryota > Metazoa > Chordata > Aves > Columbiformes > Columbidae > Streptopelia > Streptopelia decaocto. The sequence goes on from NC_138669.1 coordinate 15,212,933, forward strand.
AATCTGGAGAGGACAATGTGGCTGAGTCTGGCCCACAGGTTCCTCTCTGAGGTCTTTCTGAGAGATGTGGCTGTAGCCAAAATTTCTAGGTCAGTGAAGAATTTTTCAAGTCAGCTGTTTTCTTGAGGGAAGACCCCCAAGCCCGTGCTTCTGCCGTTCCTGTCCCTGCTGCTGCAGATATTGGCAGGGCTTAGCTGGAGCCATGGGAGATGTCCCACCACATGCTCCAGCCTGAGGCACGGGGTGTCTTCTGGGGCGGCTGGTCCACAGGTGGCTCCAAGTGCGTGGGAGCAGTTGGAGCTCCTCAGGAAGCCTCCTCACGGAAATCATGACAGCACAAGGCCAAGGTGCCCGTTTCCGTGAAAGCAGCCAGCCTGAAGCTCAGCAAGCAGGGCAGTTGTGCCTGCCTTGCCAGCGCAGAGCTGCCTGCCTGCCTCTGCCTTCCTCCAGGGATTTCTGTGTAGATCACAAGCACTTTCAGAAAAGACATAAGCCCTCCAAATTGTCTAGGAGGGTTGAGGGCTTAAAGCAGCTGCTGCCTGCAGGGGCAAATCTGAGGACCTGAGTGCAATGAGGGGCACTGGAGAAGAAGATGGAGCCATGAGAGGGATGCAACTTGGCTGCTTCTGCTCCTCTTCCTCACTCCTCAGCCTCTGGGAGTGAATCCCTGGGGCGGGGGACAGAGAAGGACCTGACCCGGCTCCCTTCCTCCGCTCTGCCCTGCGCCTGAGACTCACTGGTCCTTGGAGGGAGACGCTGGGGGGGTGGCGTATTTTTGAAGGAGTGTGATTATGATAACAAAAGCTTTTTTGCACTTTCGTTCATTTTGCACTAGTTCGTTCGTTTGTTTTTTCCTGCTTTTTTGATATTTGCATCTTCTCTTTTGTGTTTTCATAACAAACATACTTTTGTTGTAGCCAGTGAAGCTATTCTGGAATTTTGTGTCCTGAGTGTACAGCAGTTTAAAGGTCATATATATATATATATAAATTTACATCTGTCTAAAAGTAAATTTATATATAGAGAGATCATGGCGTGATGTGTTTTGTCGGTGATTTTAAATAATAAACGAATGTGAGCAACGGAGGACTGTGCAGCTGCAGACTGGTTATTCAGCCCTGATGCCTCCCCTGGGGAAAGTCGCTTGTCCCTGGTGGGGTGGGAGGAAACATGCACACGGAGACAGACACACGGACACGGGGCCGCGGCGGGGGGGGGCTGCCCTGCTCCCGGGCCCCGCCCCAGGCCAGAGCCCCGCCCCCTCCCGGGTCCCGCCCCCTGCCAGGCGTTCCCTTGGCCCCGCCCCGCAGTGACTCCCGGAGGCCGCCGGAGGGAGGGCTCGTTTATTCACCGCACGCAGCCGCCGCACGAGAGTTTCCGTGTCCCCTTGTTCGGCGCGGCCACGGGAGCTCTGCGGGCGGGTAGGGCGGCCGCTTCCCCGCGGGGCAGAGAGGAGCCGCAGCCCGGCCTAGCGGGGCCCGGGCCTGTGCGCGGCCTCCGCCACCATCATCCCCAGCAGGACTAGGACCGCGACCCCCAGAACCAGGCGCACCACGTTGTTCCAGGTGTAATCTGCAGGGAACAGGAAGGGACAGTCAGTGGGGGCCCCTGGGAGGAGACTTAAGGAGCTTCCAGACCAAAAGAGTCCCATGGGGGCTCATGGGTACCCAAGAGGGCAGAAGGGGTCTATCTTGATTTCAGTAAGGCATTGACACAGTCTCCCACAGCATCCTCACGGCTGAACTGAGGGAGTGCGGGCTGGATGATCGGGTAGTGAGGCGACTGTGAACTGGCTGAAGGGAAGAAGCCAGAGAGTCGTGGTCAATGGGGCAGAGTCCAGTTGAGGCCTGGATCTAGTGCAGGGCCTCAGGGGGCAGTGCTGGGACCTGTCCTATTCAATATATTCATCAACCATATGGGACTAGAGTGACTGTCAGCAAGTTTGCTGATGACACCAAGCTGGGAGGAGTGGTGACACTGGAAGCTGTGCTGCCATCAGAGACCTGGACAGGCTGGAGAGCTGGGTGGGGAAAAATTGAATGAAATAGAACAAGGGCAAGTGTAGAGTTTCGAATCTGGGCAGGAACAACCCCAGGTTCCAGTGTAAGTTGGGGAATGACCTATTAGAGAGCAGTGTAGGGGAAAGGGACCTGGGGGTCCTGGTGGACAGCAGGGTGACCATGAGCCAGCACTGGGCCCTTGTGGCCAGGAAGCCAATGGTACCTGGGGTGGGTTAGAAGGGGGTGGTCAGTAGGTCAGAGAGGTTCTCCTGCCCCTCTGCTCTGCCCTGGGGAGACCACACCTGGAATCTTGTGTCCAGTTGTGGCCCCTCAGTTCCAGCAGGACAGGGAACTGCTGGAGAGAGTCCAGCGCAGCCACCAAGATGCTGAAGGGAGTGGAGCATCTCCCGTGTGAGGAAAGGCTGAGGGAGCTGGGGCTCTGGAGCTGGACAAGAGGACACTGAGGGGGGACTCATTCATGGGGATCAATATGGAAAGGGGGAGTGTCAGGAGGATGGAGCCAGGCTCTTCTGGTGACAACCAGTGACAGGACAAGGGGCAATGGGTTCAAACTGGAACACAGGAGGTTCCACTTAAATATGAGAAGAAATTTCTTCCCGGTGAGGGTGGCAGAGCCTGGCCCAGGCTGCCCAGGGGGGTTGTGGAGTCTCCTTCTCTGCAGACATTCCAACCCGCCTGGACACCTTCCTGTGTAACCTCATCTGGGTGCTCCTGCTCCATGGGGGGATTGGACTAGATGTGCTTTCCAGGTCCCTTCCAACCCCTGACATTCTGGGATTCTGTGAGGGGCTCCCAGGGCAAACAGACACGTGGACAAGGGAACGTGCTGGGGAGCTCCTGGGGCTGGAGGAAGGATAAAGGGAAGTTCACTGGGAGCAGAGGGAGCCCCAGGGGCTCCTGTCAACTCTACAGTCCACATCCCTGTCCCTGGGACACCCCCTGCCTAAGGTTTCTGACCTGTCAAAGCAAAGAGAGGACAAGAACATGGAGCTGACCCTCACTTGCCACTACCAGCCAGATGGTGCCACTGTGCTGCAATGAGACAAGAGGTACGACTGTCCTGGGGCTGGGGGGTGCAGGCATAGGTGTCTCCTAGCCCTTGCCCCCCAACTGGTAGCCTAGCAACCCTGTGTCTGTAAGGTCATCTGTAGGGTCTCAGAGAAGTTGGCAAAGCTCAAACACAACTGAAGGAAGCTGTACTGCTCTGCTTGGACCCTTCTTGCAGCTGCTTTCTTCCCCCACATTGTCTTTTCTAGTTCCCCCAGCACGTAGCAGATGCCAGGGAGGAAGAGTAGAGTGTGGTTGGGGAATGTCTCACCTTTCACCACCAAATCCAGGGTCTTGCTGACAGCGGACCACTTGAAAGAAGCACCCTTGGTGTAACACTGGCAGCTGTAGCGGCCCCCATTACCTTTACGTACATGGGAGAGGTTGAAATCGCCTTGTTCCTTTGAGAATAATTCCGCTTTGTTCTGGCCCTCCAGGTACAGGAAACAGCTAGCACTGGAGTGTGCAATGGTGCAATAGAAAGCCACGTGAGCTCCTGCAGCCACCTCTTGCCCAGGCAGAACAGAGAGGACAGGTTTGGGCAGGTGGAACTCTGTGGGAAGAAGAAAGGGTATGAGAAGGTGTGCAGGGCTTTGACATGGTGCCAGGAGCCACCAGAGAAAACCCCTGCCCATTACGTGGAGGGGGAAGCCAAGTAGCTACGTGTATCCCAGTCTCACCATATGGCATCTGATGCCATGTGAAGGGGTAGTGGTACATCCCTTACCTTGCACCATGACATCCAGGGTCTCACTGCGAGACAGCACAGTCCCACCATCTAGGTAATGGCAGCTGTATGGACCTGCATCCTCTTGGGTGGCATTAGAGATGGAGAACTCGGCCCTGCTGTCATGCAGCTGCAGGGTATGGAGCGGGTTACCATTCTTATACAGCGTGAAGTTCCCATTGTCACACTGGCAACTGCAGCAGATGGTGGCAGAGCCTCCTGGTGGGATCACCCCAGGTGGCTTCAGGAAGATGGAGATTGTGGGGCTGCCTGCACAGGGAGAGAGATGCTGTCAGACAGACGGATGTCCCCAGTGCCCAACTGCCCTGCAGTGAGCCTGGAGGTGGCTCCAGGCCCCACCTCTGCACAAGAGCGAGTTTTTAGTGTGGGGCTGAGGAGGAGCCCTGTGAGATGGGCAGGAGACCGGGAATGTGTCCAAACCCTGCGTCTGCCTCCTCATGATACTCACTTGGTGTAGCCTCGCTCTGTGCTGCCAGCCAAGCACCTACAAGAGAAACAGCTGTGTAACATCTCTGTGGAGTCTCTGGACGCCTCATGTTACTCACTGGGAGCCCACACAGCCTCTGGTACTCACCGAACACTAGCACATGGGTCATGGGCAGCATCATGCCCCTCTTGGCTCCCTCCATCCTCAGCTCAGGCAGGGCTTCTTCAGAGAAAGGCGTTGACCGGAGGCAGTGAGCAGCTGGGTGGCTTCTTGTGGGTCCTGATACACCCTTGTTGCCACAACTCACTTCCTGTCCCACAGCTTGGTTTTCTGCAGACACAATTGCAGGGCTGGGATGATTGAACTGGAACCAAAACGTCCCAGTCACCTGCCCAGGACTGGGTATCCTTGACAACCTGGTCTTACAATCCTGCGGACCTGAAGAGAAAAGCTACCAGAACTTTTTTGTTTCTCTTTCTTGGCTCTGGTCAGTTGATGGGGAAATGGCTTCCTCTCAGCCCTTGCGAAATAGGGTGATGTTCTGCATCCGGGGTGGGAAGAAGAACCAACACAGGATTCTCTGAATCTTGGTAAGGAAGCTCCAACAGCAAGTGGTGTCATAAAATAGCTGTTTTAGTAAGACAGAATAAGAAGGGGACTATTAGCAAGTAAATCTTAAATCCTTTTGGAGGCAGGGCACCCCACTTTCCTGCAACACTGATGGACCCCAGATAGACTTTCCCACGACTTGCTGTGGGAATCCCATCTGTGGAGATGAGCCCAGCATCTGAAGTGGTGTAAGATTTACTTGTGATCTATATTCCTCTTTTCCATTCTGTGCCATTATGGCAGCAATTTTATTATCCCATTTGTTGTCAGGCCTTTCTCACCGAGGCCCAGGAAGACCTCTGCACCATGTCATGCCCGCTCATCATGCCTGAAAACACTGCATGGTGTCCCTCACTGCAGTATGGAGCAGGTGGTAGAGGAAGAAAGGACACTGGGTCCAACCATAGGCTCTGTCCAGGCTGTGCTCTTCCCCACAGCCGTGGTGCAGGTTTGGTGACTCTGTAGAGTATAATAGGAGGGAAGTAACTTGGCCTCCCTTTTCACCTCCTCAGGGGCTGTTTTATCCCACCTGGCATATAGTGTCTTTCACTGGAGGAGGGACAGCTATATCTCCTACCTGCAGGTCTGGATCCACCCCAGAGGGTTGGCACCGTACCTCCTCTATGCAGGCCTCCCCAGTCCTAAGCTGGAGCAACGGGAAGTTCCTTGCTCCAGATGACTGCTCACTTCCACCACACCTGGAGGCTGGGCTCCAGCCTCCTTAGCTGCCGCGTAGTCTGGGCTGACCAGTGGTATAGACAGAGCTCCCTTTGGCACCAACAAAGGGTTAGTTAAACAGGGGAAGCTGTTTGCACCTTTGGGTGATGTGGGAGCGAGGACAGCAGGGAAAGGATGGGTTGTGTGACCAGAGCTGTTGAAGGACAGGTGGCATCGCCCAGTGCCAACTCAGCTGGCCAGAGGTGGCCCCTCAGTGATTTAATTCCCTGATGGCTAAAAGCCAAGGCGGCTGCACTTCTTACCTCATCAGCAAGGGAAATTTCACTCCCTGACAGGAGTCAATGTTCCTGGCATTCCTGCTCCCAGCCAGTATAACACTTTCTGCAGCTGGGCATCCTCACTTTCCATGCCATGTCATTCCTTGGTCACAAATTACCATTGCTGAATAGTTACACCTTCATCTCGTGGTTTGTCTATGCTCCATGTGCCTGCAGATGAGCTTTTTATCACTTAACGTAACAGTCACCAGTTCTAGGGGCCATTGGACACCAGTGGGACAGCTGACTCCATCCTTCTAGTGCAGCAGCAGCAGTGTGGCCCACTGTCCACCTGGCTGGCTGGTGGGTCCTGGCATTGCTGGGAGGCCCCATCTCCATCCCCACAGAGGAGGAATATCACATCCCAGCGCTGGCACATGTAGCAGATGCTCATGGCTGTCCTCAGTCCTGCTACAGCTCTGAGGCTCATGGGCATGAAGAGCTTGGGAGAATGTGAATCTGCATGGAGAAGGAGTGAAATCATGAAGCTCTGACCTGCACACCACTGCAATCGGGAGCAAAGTGACAGAAGGAAGAAGGTGAGGACGCTTCCCTCAAGAGGTGTCCCACTGCGTCCCTTGAAATTTGTCCTATGCTCGTCTCAAGGCAGTGTGTCCTATAGGTTGTTCTTATCTTCCCATGTTCCAAGTGGTCTCTGTGTCTTTGTGGTATTCATACAGTCTATGTGATCTATAGTCTGTGTAGCCTCAATGTGTTGTCCTTGTGGTTCAAACAGTTTGATTTCGTATGGTCTCCCATGCTGTCCCAAAACCAGGGTTCTGTCACCTGGTGTAGGAAAAAAAAAGAGCCAAATAATAGCACACAAAGACGAGATATTGTTTATGACAGGGGTGCACAAGCCTGGCTGCTGGAATAAAGGCAGCACACCAGGAAGAAAAGTAACAGCCATTGTATGCATTGTCACTACATTCACACCCCCAGGGCAAGTCCTAAAAGCCACTGATTACACATTTGCATATTGCATTACATAATCTTTTTGCCACTGCACAGGCTTGTTGAGGAGGGGGCCTGGGCTGGGCCTGGGTTTCCTGTCCTAGGAGCGTGTATTTTAGTATTATAATGAGCATATAATGAGCAACGTTCAGCGAAAGGACATTCTGAGATTTTTGTTAAAGCTCAACTAAATGAGCAGGCTTCAGCGTCTGCGCCTGCGCTGCAGGACACTGGTCTTTGTAGTTCCTGATTAGGTGTTTTGCAAGTCACTCTCATCTTTGTTAGAGGAGCAGAGTGACCAAAACTGAGAGGATTTATGTATCCTTAGGTCAGCAGTTGCTGGCAGGATTCATTCTTTCAAGTGATCATGACTACAGCTCCCTTTGGGACTCATTGATTTACATCTCTATATATGAAATGAGTCCCACGTTTTCTAAATTCTTTTGCCGACTGCAACACAACCCTTCACTTTCCCAAATAATGCACACCAACATTGTACAGCAAATCCCCACACCCGAAACCCTGCCCCCATAAACCCTGCACCCCAAAATTGTCCGCCCCAAACTTTCACTTCAAACCCTGCACCCTAAACTTTTCACCCTCAAACCCTGACCCCCAAACCATGGACCCCAAACCCTGCCCCCCCAAGCCCTACACCCCCAATCCCTGTACCCCCAAATCCTGCACCCTAACATCCTGTACCCCCATAACCCTACACCCCAAATAATTCCTGTACACTCTGCAACCCCAAAACCCATAACCCCAAACCCTGCACCCCCAGATCCTGCCCTACCAAATGCTTCACCCCAAACCCTGCACCCCAAGATCCTTCTACCTTAAACCTTGAACCACCAAATCCTGCATCCCCAGATCCTTTCCTTCCAAATCCTGCACCCCCAATTCTGCTGTGCAAGCTATGCACCCCAAAATCCTGAACCCTCAATCCCTTCAACCCCAGATCCTCCTCCCCCAAACCCTGCCCCCCCAAACCCAGCCCTACCAAACCCTTCACCTAAACCCATGCACCCCCAAATCCTTCTAACCTCAACCCTGCACCCCCAAACCCTGCACCCCAAACTTCTTCACCTTCAAACTTTGAACCCCCAACCCTGCACTCCAGATCCTGCACCCCTAAACCCTGCACCCCAGAATGCTTCACCCCGAAATATTGCACCCCCAAATCTTGCCCCTCAAAGTCTGCGCCCCAAACCTCTGCACCCTCAAAACCTGAACCCCAAATCCTGCACCCCCAGATCCTGCACCCCTAAACCCTGAACCCCCAAACCCTGCACTCTCAAATCTTGCACCCCAAAGCCATTCAGCCCCAAACCCCTGCACCTCAAATTCTGAAATCCCAAAGCCTGCAGCAGCCAATCCTGCACCCCCAAGCCCTGAACCCCCTAATCTTCTACCCCCTTACCCTGCACCCTCAAATCCTGCCCTTCAAACCCAAAACCCCAGAACTCTGCACCCCGAAACCCTCACCCTAAAGCCCTGCACCCCCAAATCCTGCCCCACTAAACCCTGCACCCTCAAACTATGCACCCTGAGATAATTTCCCACACACCCTGTACCCCCAAACAATTTAAAACCCAGCACCCCTAAATCCTGAACCCCAAACCCTTCACCCCTAAACCACCAAATCCTCTCCCTCCCCAAAATGGACCCCCAAACACTACACCCCTAGATCCTGCCCTTCAATGCTGCACCCTCAAATCCTGACCCCTGTGATACTGCACCCCAAATCCTGCATCCCCAAACCCTGCACACCCCAAACCCTGCACCCACAAATCCTGTGCCCTCACGCCCACGTCCTGAACCCCCAAACTCTGCACCCCATATCCTGTACCTTCAGATAGTGCTCCTCAAAAGACTGCACCCCCAATCCCTACACCCTAAATCCTGTACCCCCAAACCCTGCACCACCAAATTCTGCAACCCAAAACCATACACCCCAAGATCTTGAATTCCCAAACCCTGCACCCTCATAACCTGCACCTCGATACCCTGCACCCCAAAACCGTCACCTGCAAACACTTCAACCACAAATCCTCTTCCCACAATTTGCCCCCTAAACCCTGCACCCCCAAATCCTGCATGCCTATATCCTGCACCCTTAGGACCTGACCAACTGAACCCTGCACACAAAAACCCTGCGCCCCCAAACTCTGCACCCAAAACCCTGCACCCCAAAATCCTGCCCTCCTAGATCTTGCATCCCAACCCCTACATCCCCAGGTTCAGAACCCCAAAATCCTGCTCCTCCAAACCCTCTACTGCCAGGTTTGGAACCCCCAAACCCTGTGCCCCAAACCCTTGCACCCCAAAATCCTACACCTGAAATCCTGCCCCCCCAATCCCTGCACCCCGATATCCTTCCCCCCAACCCTGCTCCCCTAAAATTTGCACCCCCAAACCCTGTACCCACAAATCCTGCCACCCTAAAACCCAGCACCCCATAATCCTGCACCCCCAAATCCTGCACTTCCAGTTCCTAAAGACATGAAACTCGCAGCCCCAAAACCTCACCCCAAAACCCTGCACCCCACATCCTGCTGTACCAAACCCCTGCGCCCCAAGATCCTGCTACTGTAAACCCTGCCCCTCCACCCTAAACCCTTCCCCTAAGCCCTCCACCCCAAACCCTGCCCCCCCAAACAATGTACCCCCAAACCCTGCACCACCAGGTTTGGAACCCCCAAACCCTGCAGCCCCAAACCCCTACACCCTCAACACCTGCACCCCAAGATCCTGCTACCCTAAACCCTGAACCCCAGACTCTGCACCCCCAAATCCTCCAACCCCATGTCCCCAACCCTCGAGCCCCGCAGACGTAAAATCCTGCACCCCCAAATCCTGACCCACAAAACCTGCACCCCAAACCCTGTGCCCCCAAATCATTCCTGCAAACCCTGCACCCCCAAAACCTGTAACCCCAAACCCTACACCCCAAGCCCTGCATCCCAGATCCTGCACCCCAGAATACTGCAACCCCAAACCCTAACCCCAAAGCCCTGCACCCCCAAATCCTGCCCTACCCAGCCCTTCACCCAAAGATCCTGCTACCCTAAACCCTGCACCCCCAAATCGTTCCCCCAACCCTGCCCCCAAAAATCCTGCACCTGCAAACCCTACCCCCTCAAAAGCCTTCACCCCTAAACCCTGCACCCCTACATCCTTCACCCTCTAACACCTCACGCCTAAATCCTGCACCCCCAGATCATTCCCCCCAGACCCTGCACCCCCAAAACCTGCACCCAAATGCTGCACCCCCAGATCCTGCCTCCCACAACCCTGCACCCCCAAACCCTACAGCCCTAAACCCTGAATCCTAAATCCTGCCCCACAAACCCTGCATCCCCCAACTCTGCACCCCAAAAGCATGCACCCTCAATCCCTCCCCCCCCGCCACATCCTGACCCCCAAATCCCTCAACCCAAAACCCTGGACCACCAAATCTTGCACCTCCAAATCCTGCCCCCTTTAGCCCTGCACTTCAAAACCCTGCACCCAAATCCTGCACCCCCAAATCCTCCATCCTCACGTCCTGAATCTCCAAAACCAGCAACCCCAAAACCCTACACCCCCAATCCCTGCACCCCCAATTCTGCCTCCCCAGATGCTAATCCCACACCCAAAACTCGTACACCTCAAGATCTTGCACCCCCAAACTCTGCACCCCAAATCCTCCAACCCTACGTTCCCAACCCTCAAACCCTGCAGACTCAAAATCCTGTACTCCCAAATCCTGACTCACAAACCCTGCACCCCAAACCATTCCTGCAAACCCAGCACCCCCAGATCATGCACCCCAAAACCTGGAACCCCTAAAACCTTCCCCCAAAACCCTACACCCCCAATCCCTGCACCCCTAAATAATTTTTCTTCAAATCCCACATCCAAAACTCGTTCACCCCAAGATCTTGCTCCACCAAACTCTGCACCCAAAAGCCTGCACTCCCAAATCCTGCCCTCCTAAATCCTGCACCCCAAAACCCTGCATCTCCAGGTTCTGAACCCCAAAATCCTGCTCCCCCAAACCCTGCCTTACCAATCTCTTCAGCCCAAATCCTGCACCCCCAGATCCTTCCCTCCCAAATCCTGCACCTCCAATTCTGCTGTCCAAACTTTGCACCCCCAAATCCTGACCCCTCAAAACCTGCACCCCCAAATTCTGCCCACCTGCACCCCGAAATTCTATCCCCCACAAAATTGAACCCCAAAATCCTGAACCCTCTAATCCTGCACCCCAGATCCTTCCCCCCAAATCCTACACCCCCAAACCTGGCACCCCAAGATTCTGCTACCCTAAACCTTGAATGCCCAAACTCTGCACCGCCAAACCCTGCACCCCTAAATCTTCCACCCCTAGTTCCTGAACACGTGAAACTTTCATCTCCAAACACTGAACCCCAAACCCCTGCACCCCCAAATCCTGCAGCCCCAGATCCTTCCCTCCCAAACCCTGCACACCCAAATCTTGCAATCCCAAAATGCTGCACCCCTAAATTCTGCCCCCAGGCCTGCCCCTCCAAACCTTGCACCCTCAAATCCTGCACCCCCAGATCCTACCCCCCTTTGCATCCCCAAAACCTGCAGACCAGAAACCTGGACCATTAAATTTTGCATTCCGAAATCATGCCCTCTTAAATCCTGCACCCCTAAATCCTCCACCCCTTAACACCTCACGTCTAAACCTTGCACCCCCATGCCCTGCACCTCTAGATCCTTCCCCCAAACCCTGCACCCCCAAAATCTGCAGCCCTAAATCCTCCACTCTCCTGTCCTGAACCCCCAAATCCTGCACCCCGAAACCCAGCACCACCAATTCTGCATCCCCAAACCCTTCACCCCAAACCCTGCACCCCAAATATCTCACCCCCAGATCCTTCCCCACCACCCTTCACTCCCAGATCCTGTTGCCAAATAGGTCATTTAGTGAAGAGCAGAGCCTGATATCAGGCAAAACTCTTATCTGAAGGAACTTGGGCAACTTCCTGCCAGCCAGGAAAAGCGTCCATCCTCAGCACCTCTTCTTCCTTTCTATTTCTCCTTTAAACCGCACTCCGTTCATTCTTCTTTCCCTTACAATTGCCTGGAATGTGCCTGTGCTGCCGTCCCTTGCAGCCCCTCTCATCAGCACTTCTGGGATCCGGTTGGAAGGAGCTCTGCACACCGTACGTTTTGCGCACCCCCCCCGTCCTGAGTCCTCACATTCCTCGCATCACAGAGAATACTCCACCAGCGCAGAGCAGTTCAGTACTCACACGTGTGTGGTCAGCACAGCTGGAGTGTGGAAAGGATCAGGATGCTGTGAATCTCTTTTCCATGCCGTCTCTCCTTGAAGTAAGGAGGGCTGGGGACCACAGCCATAGAAAGGGATCATAGCCTGCTTTATTTCCTGCACTTCTTGATCTCAGGCTAGGAGTTGCTATGGATAGGGACTGGTTTATTCTCTCTGTGTGCATGTGTGCACTAGGCAGGTTTGTGTGAGCATGGGATTTTGTGGTTTTGTCTGTATGTGTAGGAAATAGTATGTGTATAATGGTGTGTGATCACAACTGTGCAGGTGTGTTCAAGAAGTATGTTCAGCTTGATTTGTGATTGCAAGTATGGAATGAGTATGTATGAAACTTTATACAGGAATAAGTATAGTATGTACAGGAGTGTGCGCCGTTATGTGTAACCAACAGTGTGCGTGTGCAATGATGTGAAGTACATAGACAAACACACAAGACTTTTCAAGTGTGTACATCTTTCCTTTTTCCCCTCATCCCCAAACATGGTTGCCCATCTCCTTTTCCTCTCGCAGACCTGCTGCAGGAAGTGTTTTGCAACAGGTTCAGAGTGCAGGATTGAGATTCATTTATCTGGAGACCAGGAATCCTGGAGTTTTCAGGGAACCTGGTAGTGGAGACGTTGTTGCTGAAGTGGGAGTCTGTTCCTGATGTGCAGCGAACCAGTCCTAGAAACAGAGATGAGATGAGATGAGATATTCCTCATTTCAGAGTTGCACAAGTCTAGATGCTAGAAAGCCAGCATGCCAGCAACAAAGGTCACAGTCATTATATACCAGATCTTATCGCTACATCAACACCCTCGGGGCAGTCCTAAAGAGCCAACTGGTCACACATTTGCTTATTGGTTACACAATAATTTTAGTACTATGCATGTTCACTGCAGAGGGCAACAGCGGGAGGTTTAAAAGCGGCTGAAGCTCAATACCAGCATTCAGTCAGCTGATCGGAGCCAGCCCAGCGAGAGCCAGAGCCGGCGGGGTCCAGCCGACCACGAGGTTCAGCAGAGAGTAGGAAACTCAGCGGGAATAGAACGGGGACAGCGTGTTTCTCGGCGTGCCCCAGTCCCCGAAGCCCCGGCAGCCATTGCGAGAGAGCGGCTGACATGGCGGGGGGGCATTCCCATGGTGACGGTGACCGCACCCCCTCCCCTTGACTTGAAAAAGCCTCAGGGAGGGCAGCAACGTTGCCCGGTAGGCACAGTGTGGAGCAACCAGCTTGTGCCGCGGGTGAGTCCCACCCGCACTGTGCTGCAGCAGAGGGTGCGGTAGCTTGTGCAGCAGGGCGCAGAGATTGCCCATTGCCTCTCAGACTCTCTTAACCTTTGCCAGCGTCCTACACTGCTGACGACCATGGTCGCCTCTAGAAAAAGAGCTTGTCTCAAACAGACTGTGGCTACGCAGACTGAGGCTCTGTCCCGAACGGTGGCTGTTCAGGTCTCCGGCTGCAGGGAGTGCCAGAGCCTGCTGCTGCCGGGGAGGGGGCCAGCACTGCACCTGTGTGAGGGGTGAGCAGGTGCAAGATCTGCTCACCATGGTGGTGAAACTTAAGGAGGAGGTCGAGAGATTGAGGACCTTCAGGGAGTGCGAAAGGGAGATCGACTGGTGGAGTAACACCCTGGCGTGCCAGTCGGAAAGGCCCAGGGAGGTACCCCCCAAAAGAAGACGGACCCCATGCCCCCTCGGGCAGAGGGGGAAGTCCCGAAACAGCCCCTACTCCATCACTGCTGGGCAGAGGTAGGGGACCGAAAAGGCGATGAGGGGTGGAAGCATATTCCAGTTCGGTGTCACGGGCAGCCTCCCTCCCTGCCTGCTTTGATTCCCCAGGTGCCCCTACGTAATAGGTTTGAGGACCTGGATCTTGAAGAAGAGGTAGGTGAGGAGGTGGTGACAGACCTGCCTGCAAGGTCACTTAGGAAGAGGCAGTTGACTCCACAGCTCAAGACTGCCTCCAATAAGAAGGAAAGAAGGGTAATTGTAATAGGAAATTCCCTCCTGAGAGGAACAGAGGGCCCAATATGCAGGGTTGACCCTCATCATAGGGAAGTTTGCAGTCTGCCTGGTGCCCGGATCAAGGATATCACTAGAGAGCTCCCCAAACTGGTGCATCCGACAGACTACTACCCGCTGCTGGTCTTCCAGACAGACGGGGAGGAAGCTGCTTCCCGTAGTCTGAGGGGAATGAAGAAAGATTTCAAGGCCTTGGGAAGGATGGGGAAGGACACTGGGGCTCAAGTGATCTTCTCTTCACTCCTTCCATCTTTGAATGACGATGTGGGGATGGAACAGGAAAATTCAGACTGTAAATGATTGGCTCCAAGGCTGGTGCTACCTGCAGGGCTTTGGATTTTTTGATAACGGCTGGATTTATAAGACTCCAGTCCGGACAGTGTTACGCGGGAAAGGTTTATCTCGCAGAGGCAAAAGGAGGCTGGGACAGGAATTAGCTGGGCTTATTTGGAGAGCTTTAAACTAGGTTCGAAGGGGGATGGGGTTGAAGCTGGGCTTGTCCCAGTCGGGCAGCATTCTAGAACCGATGAGGACCAGGTGGCCTCCTATACCCCTAGGGAGAAATCGGTGTGCTCGGCATGCTCCCTGAAATGCCTGTACACCAATGCGCGTAGCATGGGGAATAAGCAGGAGGAGTTAGAATCCTGTGTTCGATCAGAAGGTTACTATCTAGTGGCAATTACAGAAACATGGTGGGACAGCTCACATGACTGGAATGTGGTCATGGATGGCTATGTCCTTCTCAGGAAAGACAGGCCAGCCAGGTGTGGTGGTGGAGTTGCTCTCTGTGTGAAAGAGCGACTACAATGTACTAAATTCTGCCCAGGAGCGGATGAGGAGCGAGTTGAGAGTGTATGGGTCAGGATCAAGGGGCAGGCTGGCAGGGGTGACACTGTTGTAGGTGTCTATTACAGGCCACCGGGTCAGGCTGAGGAAGCTGATGAGGCCTTCTATGGGCAGCTGAGAGTGGCCTCACAATCTCAGGCCCTGCTTGTTGTGGGGGATTTTAATTTCCCTGATGTTCGTTGCAAGGACCATTCAGCCAGCCAGGCACAGTCCAGGAGGTTCCTCCAGTGCATTGACGAGAACTTCCTCATGCAGATGGTGGAGGAGCCGACTAGGAGAGGTGCACTGCTGGATCTCATCCTCACTAACAAGGAGGGTCTGGTCGAAGCAGTAAAGGTTGAGGGCTGCCTGGGTTGCAGTGACCACGAGATGGTGGAGTTCAGCATCTTGTGTGGTAGGACCAGGGCAATAAGTAGAATTGCAACCCTGGACTTTAGCAGGGCTAACTTTGGCCTTGTCAAGCAATTGCTTGGGGAAATCCCATGGGCAAGGCTGCTTGAAGGTAAAGGGGCCCAAGATAGCTGGGGGACATTCAGGGATTGCTTCTTCCAAGCTCAGGATCAGAGCATCCCCACACGCAGGAAGTCAAGGAAGGGAGCCAGGAGGCCTGCGTGGTTAAACAGGGATCTGTTGGGTGTGCTCAAGCAGAAGAGGAGAGTTTACAGGTCATGGAAGCAGGGGCTGGCCACTTGGGAGGAATATAAGGCCTCCTTAGAATTAAACCTGGTGAAAGGGGTCAAGGACAGCAAAAAGAGCTTTTTCAAATACATAGCAGATAAAACTAACAGCAGAGGCAATGTAGGCCCACTGATGAATGGGGTGGGTGCCCTGGTGACGGAAGATACAGAGAAGGCAGAATTACTGAATACCTTCTTTGTCTCTGTCTGCTGTGCCGGAGGCTGTCCTGGGGAGCCCTGTACCCCTGAGACCCCGGATGAAGCCAGGTCAATGGAGGAGTTTGCTTTAGTCGATGAGGACTGGGTTAGAGAGCAATTAAGTAGTCTGGACATCCATAAATCCATGGTTCCAGATGGGATGCATCCGCGGGTGCTGAGGGAGCTGGCTGAAGTCATTGCCGGACCGCTCTCCATCATCTTTGCCAAGTCTTGGGAAACGGGAGAGGTGCCCAAGGACTGGAGGAAAGCAAATGTCACTCCAGTCTTCAAAAAGGGCAAGAAGGAGGACCCGGGTAACTATAGACCGGTCAGTGTCACCTCTGTCCCTGGGAAAGTAATGGAACGAGTTATCCTTGGTGCCATCTCAAGGCACATCAAGACTAGGAGGGCTATTAGGGGCAGTCAGCATGGCTTCACCAAGGGTAAGTCATACTTGACCAACCTCATAGCCTTTTATGAGAACGTAGCAAGGTGGATGGATGATGGCAGAGCGGTGGATGTGGTCTACCTTGACTTCAGCAAAGCGTTTGACACAGTCTCCTCTAGCATCCTAGTTGCTAAGTTGAGGAGGTGTGGTCTGGACAATAGAGTAGTGAGGTGGATTGCAAACTGGCTTAAGGAGAGAAGCCAGAGAGTGGTAGTCAATGGTGCAGAGTCCAGTTGGAGGCCAGTATCTAGTGCAGTGCCTCAGGGGGCAGTACTGGGGCCAATATTATTGAATATATTCATTAATGATTTAGATGAGGGAATAGAGTGACTGTCAGCAAGTTTGCTGATGACACCAAGCTGGGAGGAGTGGCTGACACGCCAGAAGGCTGTGCTGCATCCAGCGGGACCTGGAGAGGCTGGAGAGTTGGGTGGGGAATAACCTGATGAAATTTAACAAGGGCAAGTGTAGAGTCCTGCATCTGGGCAGGAACAACCCCAGGTTCCAGTATAGGCTGGGGAATGACCTATTAGAGAGCAGTGTAGGGGAAAGGGACCTGGGGGTCCTGGTGGACAACAGGATGACCATGAGCCAGCACTGTGCCCTTGTGGCCAGGAAGGCCAATGGCATCCTTGGGTGTATTACAAGGGGGGTGGTTAGTAGATCGAGAGAGGTCCTCCTTCCCCTCTACTCTGCCCTGGTGAGACCCCATCTGGAATATTGTGTCCAGTTCTGGGCCCCTCAGTTCCAGAAGGACAGGGAACTGCTGGAGAGAGTCCAGCGTAGGGCAACAAAGATGATTAAGGGAGTGGAGCATCTCCCTTATGAAGAAAGTCTGAGGGAGCTGGGTCTCTTTAGTTTGGAGGAGACTAAGGGGGGACCTTATTAATGTCTGTAAGTATATAAAAGGTGAGTACCATGAGGACGGAGCCAGGCTCTTCTCGGTGGCAAACAATGATAGGACAAGGGGTAATGGGATCAAGCTGGAACACAAGAGGTTCCACTTAAATTTGAGAAGAAACTTCTTCTCAGTAAGGGTGACAGAGCACTGGAACAGGCTGCCCAGGGAGGTTGTGGAGTCTCCTTCTCTGGAGACATTCAAACCTGTCTGGACATGTTCCTGTGCGACCTCACCCAGGCGTTCCTGCTCTGGCAGGGGGATTAGACTGGATGATCTTCTGAGGTCCCTTCCAATCCCAAACATAGTGTGATACTGTGATACTGTGAGGAATCTCATGTCACATGTCTCATGCTGGGTTGGCATCTTCAGTCATGTGGGTGTGCTTTTTGGTGTTATAATGAGCAAAGTTCATCTAAAGGCCACCACCTTACAATGTCGAGATATACGTTAAACAACTCATCTCTCAGGCTTCAAGATGAAGTCTAAGGTGAAAAGATAAGACTGACCTGAAACTGGTCAATTGCTGACAGATTTCACATATCTTTAGGTTAGCAATCACCCACAGGATTAATTCTTTAAGTGGTAATGACTACAAAAGGATAGGAGAAGATAATAATTGTCAATGACTTACTAGGTTCAGGGTGGAGAATCACAGAATCCCAGAATGTCAGGGGTTGGAAGGGACCTGGAAAGCACATCCAGTGCAATCCCCCCATGGAGCAGGAACACCCAGATGAGGTTACACAGGAAGGTGTCCAGGCGGGTTGGAATGTCTGCAGAGAAGGAGACTCCACAACCTCCCTGGGCAGCCTGGGCCAGGCTCTGGCACCCGCACCAGGAAGAAGTTTCTTCTCATATTTTAGTGGAACCTCCTGTGTTCCAGTTTGCACCCATTGCCCCTTGTTCTATCACTGGTTGTCACCGAGAAGAGCCTGGCTCCATCCTCCTGACACTCAGCCTTTATATATCTGTAAACATTAATGAGGTCACCCCTCAGTCTCCTCTTGTCCAGCTCCAGAGCCCCAGCTCCCTCAGCCTTTCCTCACATGGGAGATTCTCCACTCCCTTTAGCATCTTGGTGGCTGCGCTGGACTCTCTCCAGCAGTTCCCTGTCCTTTTGGAACTGAGGGGCCACAACTGGACACAGTATTCCAGGTGTGGTCTCCCCAGGGCAGAGTAGAGGGGCAGGAGAACCTCTCTGACCTACTGACCACCCCCTTCTAACCCACCCCAGGTACCATTGGCTTCCTGGCCACAAGGGCCCAGTGCTGGCTCATGGTCACCCTGCTGTCCCCAGGACCCCCAGGTCCCTTTCCCCTACACTGCTCTCCAACAGGTCGTTCCCCAAATTATACTGGAACCTGGGGTTGTTCCTGCCCAGATTCGAAACTCTACACTTGCCCTTGTTATATTTCATTACATTTCTCCCTGCCCAGCTCTCCAGCCTGTCCAGGTCTCTGGATGGCAGCACAGCTTCCAGTGTCACCACTCCTCCCAGCTTGGTGTCATCAGCAAACTTGCTGACAGTCACTCTATTCCCTCATCCAAATCATTGATGAATATATTGAACAATATTGGCCCCAGTACTGCCCCCTGAGGCACTGCACTAGATCCAGGTCTCAACTGGACTCTGCCCCATTGACCACGACTCTCTGGCTTCTTCCCTTCAGCCAGTTTGCAGTCCACCTCACTACCCGATCATCCAGCCCGCACTCCCTCAGTTCAGCTGTGAGGATGCTGTGGGAGACTGTGTCAAATGCCTTACTCAAGTCAAGGTAGATCATGTCCACCGCTCTGCCATCATCCATCCATCTTGTTATGTCCTCATAAAAGGCTATGAGGTTGGTCAAGTACGACTTCCTCTTGGTGAGGCCATGTTGACTGCCCCTAATGACCCTCTTATCCCTGATATGCCTTGAGGTGGCACCAAGGATCAGTCGTTCCATCAGTTTCCCAGGGATGGAGGTGAGGCTGACCGGTCTATAGTTACCCAGGTCCTAATTCCTCCCTGACGGTTCCCCTGTCCGTCACTACAACGTCCACAACCTTTATGGGTGGTCACAAACAAAATCCACCCTCCAATAAGTCTCTTTTTTTTTTTCATTCTTTCCAAAATATGTTGCAAATTAATATTCTGTGTCTCTGTTCTCATGACTGAAAGTTTCAGAGTTATTTCCTAGAAATCTTTTTTTCTCATAATTTTTCTATTCATCTGAATATCTTCAGTTCTTCAATTCAGTTACTTGCGGATAATTTGAGTAGTTCAAGTACACAACATTTTTTATTTCTGCAAAAAATTGGGTTATTATAATGTTGAGCTTCTTTTGGCCTTGCCTCACAGGAAGGAAAGTGAACATTAAAATATAACCTATGTTTTACTAATGCTACTAATAAGAATAGAGAAAATAATACAAAATATACAAAACCAATCTTGAAAGTCTCAGCAACTGCAGAGCCGCCACCCGAAGTCCTGGACTGGACTCTGCAGCCAACCGGAGCTGGATTCAGTCTCTCACTAGGGCTCAGTTCACAGGGACGACTCGCAAGGTCCTCTCCTAATGTCGACCATAAGCAGAAGGGAAAAAAGCAAAGGCAAAAGGGACGAGATCCTCGTGATCTCCCACTTTTATATGAAGTATTCACGTGAATGGAATGTTGTACACAGTTGGTCAGTTTCTTGGTCACCGGTTTCTCGTCGCCCCTCTCGCGAGATGTCCATCTGTGCTTATCAATAAGTTTGCATTCCATTGCTAGGTTTACCAAAACATGTGTCTGGTTCTCCAGGAAAATGCAGTTAATATGAAGGCTTTAGCTGACAGGCAAATTCACTAAAAGAGAAACTTGTTTTTAACAAAACTAGGACATTCCACCCCTTATAATATGCCATTCACAGAATACTTAAACCTTATCAATACAATCTATCAACACAATCTAATTAATCACTACTACTATATATATATATATACATATGTACATATATACACAGGAGTAATTAATCAGTGGACCATCCTTTAAAAAGTTCATTAAGTTCATTTTGTCACGACAGTCTCCCAGGGCAGGAAAAATGGTACAAGTGCATCTCATGACCACTGTTTGTGGGTTAAAGACATCAACTTCGAAGAAGTTGTCAGGCGCCACTCGAAGAAGCTAGCTCTGGTTTCATCATCACTGTCTTGATCTGAAAGACACTTATTAAACACTGTTAGTACGGCAATTCACATCATGCAGTTCAGTATTGCATATTTTCACCTAAACTCAAATCCCCTTGAGGTACACACCAAACTTCTCCATCCTTAAGCATCACCCACCAGGTGCTGCCAGGTCCCTGGGCAAAAAAAACCCCACGAATGGGCTTGCCTTTGCCTGAGGCAGGAGTAACCGACTGCCTTTCCTAACATATTTTTCATGTGTACAACAGGGACTTTATCTCCTTCTACAGTCCATAGAATTTCTGATTGGGCAGGCCCGGCTCGATTGGTTGATCCCCTGGTGTTGACCAACCAAGTGGCTTTTGCTAAATGTGAATCCCAGTTTTTAAAGGTTCCACCACCAAGTGCCTTTAGTGTAGTTTTTAACAAACCATTGTACCTTTCAATTTTCCCAGAGGCTGGTGCATGATATGGAATATGATATACCCACTCAATACCATGTTCTTTGGCCCAATTGTCTATAATACTGTTTTTGAAATGAGTACCATTGTCTGATTAAATTCTTTCTGGCGTACCGTGTCGTCAAAGGACTTGCTTTTCAAGGCCCAAGATAGTATTTCGGGCTGTAGCATGAGGTACAGCGTATGTTTCCAACCATCCAGTGGTTGCTTCCACCATTGTAAGTACATAACGCTTACCTTGACGTGTTTGTGGAAGTGTAATATAATCAATCTGCCAAGCTTCTCCATACTTATACTTCAACCATCACCCCCCATACCATACAGGCTTTAGCCGTTTCGCTTGTTTGATTTAGGCACAAGTTTCACGTTCATGAATAACCTGTGAAATAGTGTCCATAGTTAAATCCACCCCTCGATCGCGAGTCCATTTATATGTTGCATCTCTACCTTGATGCCCTGAAGCATCATGGGCCCACCGGGCTAGGAAAAGTTCACCTTTATGTTGCCAGTCCAAGTCCACCTCAGCTACTTTAATCTTAGCAGCTTGATCCGCTTGTTGGTTGTTACGATGTTCCTCGGTGGCTCGACTTTTAGGCACATGAGCATCTACATGACGAACTCTCACAGGCAGGCTCTCCAGCCAAGCAGCAATGTCTTGCCACAGTGTGGCAGCCCAAATGGGTTTACCTCTGTGCTGCCAGTTGCTTTTCTTCCATTGCTGCAGCCACCCCCACAAGGCATTTGCTACCATCCATGAGTCAGTATAAAGTATTGGCCACTTCTCTCGTTCAGCAATGTCCAAAACCAGCTGGATGGCTTTCACTTCTGCAAATTGACTAGATTCACCTTGTCCTTCAGCAGCTTCTGTAACTTGTCATGTGGGACTCCACACAGCAGCTTTCCACCTTCGATGTTTTCCTACAAGATGACAGGATCCGTCTGTGAACGGTGCATACTGCTTATCAGTCTCTGAAAGAGTATTATACGGTGGTGCTTCTTCAGCACGTTTTACTTCCTCCTCATCTGGAGACATCCCAAAGTCTTTGCTTTCTGGCCAGTCTGTAATCACTTCTAAGATCCCTGGGCGATTGGGACTTCCAATTCGAGCTCGTTGCGTGATCAATGCAATCCATTTACTCCACGTAACTTCGGTTGCATGATGTGGAGAGGGAACCGTCCCTTTGAACATCCAGCTTAGCACTGGCAGTCGAGGTGCCAGGAGGAGCTGTGCTTCAGTACCGATCACTTCTGAAGCAGCTCGAACTCCTTCATATGCTGCTAGTATCTCTTTTTCAGTTGGAGTATAGTTGGCCTGAGATCCTTTGTATCCTCAACTCCAAAAACCTAAGGGTCGACCTCAGGTTTCTCGTGGTGCTTTCTGCCAGAGGCTCCAGGTAAGTCCATTATCTCCGGCTGCGGTGTAGAGCACATTTTCAACATCTAGTCCAGTCTGAACTGATCCAAGGGCCACCGCATGAGTTATCTCACACTTAATTTGTTCAAAGGCTTGTCATTGTTCCGGGCCCCACTCAAATTGGTTCTTTCTACGAGTCACTCGATAGAGAGGGCTCACAATCTGGCTGTAGTCAGGAATATGCATCCTCCAAAAACCTACAACGCCCAAGAAAGTCTGTGTCTCCTTTTTATTAGTAGGTGGAGACATTGCTGCAATTTTGTTGATCACATCCATTGGGATCTGACGACGGCCATCTTACCATTTTATTCCTAAAAACTGGATCTCTCGTGCAAGTCCCTTGACCTTGCTTCGTTTTATGGCAAAACCAGCATCCAAAAGAATCTGAATTATTCTCGCACCTTTCTCGAAGACTTCTTTCACTGTGTCACCCCATACGATGATGTCATCAATATATTGCAAGTGTTCTGGAGCTTTACCTTGCTCCAGCGTGGTCTGGATCAGTCCGTGGCAGATGGTAGGACTGTGTTTTCACCCCTGGGGCAAGCGATTCCACGTGTACTCGATGCCTCTCCAGGTGAAAGCAAACTGCGGCCTGCACTCTGCTGCTACAGGAATAGAGAAAAATGCATTAGCAATGTCAATTGTAGCATACCACTGAGCTGCCTTTGACTCCAGTTCAAATTGCAGTTCTAGCATGTCAGGCACAGCAGCACTCAGTGGTGGCGTAACTTCATTCAGGCCACGATAGTCCACAGTTAGTCTCCACTCGTCACTAGACTTACGGACTGGCCAGATTGGGCTGTTAAAAGGTGAGCAAGTCTTACTGATCACACCCTGGCTTTCCAATTGACGGATCAACTTCTGGATAGGAATCAAAGAGTCTCTGCGAGGGTGAAGAATCATGAACTCCACACAATCCAATATGAATTCAAGCAAAGCCGTTTATTACTTGTTATAACTCTCCTTAAATATCTTTTTGACCTGTCCACACGCTGTCCATGCATCAGAAGGCTGCTTGTAATTGGTCAAAGCTGCTGTTCACGCGCCGCAAACTAATAGGTGATTGGATTATACAATTCTTACATAAGCTCTAATGTTAAACAAAATGTATCTATATTATAGCTGGCTTGCTGACTCTTTTCTTCACTAGACAGTCTTTCTTTTGTTTTACCCAAGGTTGTATAAAGTCACATAAGACACGTAGGCTGCTCGACTCTTGCTCTCTTGCTCTCTTGCTGAATACATAGGCCTCAGAGGCCTGTTCAGTTCCATTCCATACAATGTCCATTAACTTCAAGAAAATCATTCAAATGTCCCACAAGTCTCGGTTGGTGCGATACTGCCGGCGATGCACCGTCGTGGTAGCAGCAATTGGCACCTGCTGATCATCAACCATCAGCAGTCCTACAACAGAAGGGTCATCTGAAAGACCAGGCAAATCAGACAGCTGTTCAATTTTCTCAGTGTCCACAGCTGCTATACCAAATGCCCACCTATACCCTTTTGGGTCCTTAAAATACCTTCTCTTGAGGTAGTCTATGCCAAGGATGCATGGAGCATCTGGACCAGTCACAATGGGATGCTTTTGCCAGTTTTTTCCAGTTAGGCTCATTTCAGCCTCTACAACAGTCAGTTCCTGGGATCCCCCAGTCACTCCAACAATATTGATGGATTGTGTTCCTTTATAATTAGAAGGAATTATTGTGCACTGAGCACCAGTGTCCACTAAAGCTTTATAATCCTGGGGGTGTGTTGTACCAGGCCATCGTATTTGTACAGTCCAATAAACTCTGTTATCCCTTTCCTCCACCTGATTGGAGGCAGGGCACCTCTAATTTCTGTTTTGCACAGTCTCTGGGTGTGAATTAGAGGTTCCTTCAAGAGCATCAGAATCTCTTCTGCGCCTTTTGTAAACTGGAGCAGCCACCTTCCTAGGAGTTTTTCCTTTGATCTCACATACTCGTTCTTGAAGTTCTGAGGTAGGTCTTCCATGCCACTTATTCATGTTTTCTCCCTGCTCATGTAGGAAGAACCACAGTGAACCTCTTTTTGTGGGCTGCCTCTGTCCTCTCTTTTGAGATTGGAAACACCTTTTCCTAATAGCTGAAACATAGGTTTGTGCAGGTCGTGAATGGTACGTGTCTTCTCTGAGTTCTTTGATTTCTTGCAATAGCTTTTCAAATCGGTCATCAGATTTTTCACACAGTTTCTCCACAGCAGAGACACAAGCCCGTAGAGAACCAGCAAGGCTGTCCTCAAAGTTCCGGAGCTGCTCAATCACTTCAGTAATATCTTGTGCACCTCCAGCTGACCAGACCATTCCTGCCAATGACTTAGCATATGCAGGTGGTGCACTTTGTACAAATCTGCGCCACAGAGGTCGTGTGCAATTGATTCTATCTGGATCTGTCCCCTCTTGGCTGTTTGGTTCAAAATAGATGATCTCTCGCACAGCTAATTCTCTCAGGAACTGAATACCTCTCTCCATAGTATTCCATTTCCCTAACTTGGATATACAATCTTCCTTGTAGGGAAATCTTACTTTCATAGCTGCCAGCAGTCGGGTCCAGAGAGTAGTGGCATTAGACTCTCTTGAAATTGCCCTATCAATGGTGGAATCTCTTGACAGAGATCCCAGCTGCCTGGCTTCACCACCTTCCAATTCAATTGTTCCTGCCCCATTGTCCCAGCATCGGAGCAACCAGGTTAAAATATTCTCGCCTTCACGACGACTAAAGTCTTTTCGCAGATCTCTCAGCTCACCTGGAGAAAAGGACCGAGTGGTGGTCACTTCATCTCCTCCCTGTCCTGATGGTGCCCCTTGGGTTGATGTTGGCCCTGTGCCATCATCTGCTGCACGGGTAGTCTTTCTAGTGACTTTCTTACAACCGGCAACTGATGCTGATATGGGTTTACCATCATTTGATTCATTTCCAGAGTCTGAATGACTGTCACAGTGGTTACTGTGGTTACAGCAGCAACAGTGCCCAGTGTGTGAAGGAGGGGGGGCTGCCTTAGCCTGTGAGGCTGGAGAAGTAATGTTATCAGTGGCCTTGACAGAGTAACTCTGCGTAGGAGCCGTACCTTCAGCCTGCGAAGTGGCAGCAGCTGCAGCTTTTGCTGTTTTGCTCTTTCTCGAGCGGCTAGGAGAGCTTTTTGCTAAAGCTTCCGAAGACGCACCGCAAATCTCAGGACAACAAAGAGACGCAAACCTCCTGTTGAACGCCATTTCTCTTAACAGAAGCACAAACTGACACACATTCAGCAAACCAGATAACACCATTACAGTTCTATCAAAACTCCAAGGATATTCAAAATTCTCTAAAACATTTGCGAACTCTCCTAGCGAAAAAACGAAAGTATTGTTAGTCAGCCTTTCTAAAGATTCACTTGACCAATTAGCAAACACAGAGCCGTACTGCTCTTTAATCTCTCCTGGAGGCTTTTCAAGGTAAAGCAGAAGCGAGCAGAAATTCATTAGCGGCTGCAGTATAACGAAATAAACCAGTGACAAACCACACAGTATCATCATGATCATTGTCCAGTTCCTTGTTGTTATATAATGAATACTTCGATTTAAAAAGAAAGCCCAACACAGATATGGAATCAGTGAGCACAATGTAGAAAACAACTGATACAACTTATGCCATAACATCTTTAAATCAATGTAATTCACTTTGCCTTAATATCACTAAATAATATCCGAAGCAAGACGCGCAAGTATCACAACTCTATGAGTTGGCACCGTGCCAAGAAAACTAAAAGGTACGTCAGAGCAGTAGAAAAGCCAAAAATCTCCAAATTTACCCCTTTCTCGAGCCCCACGTTGGGCGCCAATTATCTGTCGAGGGTTAAGATTGCGGGGTGACAATAAAACCCTGGCAGATGTATTGTTAACCTCCTCCCCCCCCCACTTCCCCCTTTTTGCCCCTCCCTCTCCCCCCTTCCCACCCAGGACAGGCGATCGGGAGGGAAAGAAGAACAGAGAGAAGAGAGTTGGAAAAATTAAAGATGTTTTACTAATGCTACTAATAAGAATAGAGAAAATAATACAAAATATACAAAACCAATCTTGAACGTCTCAGCAACTGCAGAGCCAGCCACCAAAGTCCTGGATTAGACTCTGCAACCAAGCGGAGCTGGATTCAGTATCTCACTAGGCCTCAGTTCTCAGGGACGACCAGCAAGATCCTCTCTTAAGGTCGGCCATAAGCAGAAGGGAAAAGGCAAAAGGGACGAGATCCTCGTGATCTCCCACTTTTATATGAAGTATTCATGTGAATGGAATGTTATACACAGTTGGTTAGTTTCTTAGTCACTTGTTTCTCGTTACCCCTCTTGCGAGATGTCCATCCATGCTTATCAATAAGTTTGCATTCCATTGCTATGTTTACCAAAACATGGGTCTGGTTCTCCAGGAAAATGCACTTAATATGAAGGCTTTAGCTGACAGGCAAATCCACTGAAAGAGAAACTTGTTTTTAACAAAACCAGGACAAAGTGTCACCGTTTTGTCGGGGATTTGGAACATTTCCTGAGAATTTCCAAAGTTTCCCTGGGATTTCCAAAATTTTTTCAAGGGAACTCCAAACATGTCAACATTGATTTTAAGAATCTCCACTGGAGTTTGAGAGATTTTGACGTGAAAGTGTCACCATTTTGTCGGGGATTTGGAACATTTCCTGAGAATTTCCAAAGTTTCCCCGGGATTTCCAAAATTTTTTCAAGGGAACTCCAAACATGTCAACATTGATTTTAAGAATCTCCAGTGGAGTTTGAGAGATTTTGACGTGAAAGTGTCACCATTTTGTCGGGGATTTGGAAAATTTCCGGAGAATTTCCAAAGTTTCCCCGGGATTTCCAAAATTTGGAAGAAAACTCCAAACATGTCAACATTGATTTTAAGAATCTCCACTGGAGTTTGAGAGATTTTGATGTGAAAGTGTCACCATTTTGTCGGGGATATGGAAAATTTCCTGAGAATTTCAAAAGTTTCCCCGGGATTTCCAAAATTTGGAAGGGAACTCCAAACATGTCAACATTGATTTTCAGAATCTCCACTGGAGTTTGAGAGATTTTCATGTGAAAGTGTCACCATTTTGTCGGGGATTTGGAAAAATTCCCGAGAATTTCCAAAGTTTCCACGGGATTTCCAAAATTTGGAAGGGAACTCCAAACATGTCAACATTGATTTTAAGAATCTCCACTGGAGTTTGAGAGATTTTGACGTGAAAGTGTCACCATTTTGTCGGGGATTTGGAACATTTCCGAAGAATTTCAAAAGATTTCCCGGGATTTCCAAAATTTGGAAGGGAACTCCAAACATGTCAACATTGATTTGAAGAATCTCCACTGGAGTTTAAGAGATTTTGATGTGAAAGTGTCACCATTTTGTCAGGGATTTGGAAAATTTCCTGAGAATTTCCAAAGTTTCCCTGGGATTTCCAAAATTTGGAAGGGAACTCCAAACATGTCAACATGTTGTTAAGAATCTCCACTGGAGTTTGAGAGATTTTGATGTGAAAGTGTCACCATTTTGTCGGGGATTTGGAAAATTTCCGAAGAATTTCCAAAGTTTCCCCGGGATTTCCAAAATTTGGAAGGGAACTCCAAACATGTCAACATTGATTTTCAGAATCTCCACTGGAGTTTGAGAGATTTTCACGTGAAAGTGTCACCATTTTGTCGGGGATTTGGAAAAATTCCCGAGAATTTCCAAAGTTTCCACGGGATTTCCAAAATTTGGAAGGGAACTCCAAACATGTCAACATTGATTTTAAGAATCTCCACTGGAGTTTAAGAGATTTTGACGTGAAAGTGTCACCATTTTGTCGGGGATTTGGAACATTTCCTGAGAATTTCCAAAGTTTCCCCAGGATTTCCAAAATTTGGAAGGGAACTCCAAACATGTCAACATTGATTTTCAGAATCTCCACTGGAGTTTGAGAGATTTTGACGTGAAAGTGTCACCATTTTGTCGGGGATTTGGAACATTTCCTGAGAATTTCCAAAGTTTCCCCAGGATTTCCAAAATTTGGAAGGGGACTCCAAACATGTCAACATTGATGTTGAGAATCTCCACTGGAGTTTTAGAGATTTTGACTTGAAAGTGTCACCATTTTGTCGGGGATTTGGAACATTTCCGAAGAATTTCAAAAGATTTCCCGGGATTTCCAAAATTTGGAAGGGAACTCCAAACATGTCAACATTGATTTGAAGAATCTCCACTGGAGTTTAAGAGATTTTGATGTGAAAGTGTCACCATTTTGTCAGGGATTTGGAAAATTTCCTGAGAATTTCCCAAGTTTCCCTGGGATTTCCAAAATTTAGAAGGGAACTCCAAACATGTCAACATGTTGTTAAGAATCTCCACTGGAGTTTGAGAGATTTTGATGTGAAAGTGTCACCATTTTGTCGGGGATTTGGAAAATTTCCGAAGAATTTCCAAAGTTTCCCCGGGATTTCCAAAATTTGGAAGGGAACTCCAAACATGTCAACATTGATTTTCAGAATCTCCACTGGAGTTTAAGAGATTTTGACGTGAAAGTGTCACCATGTTGTCGGGGATTTGGAACATTTCCTGAGAATTTCCAAAGTTTCCCCGGGATTTCCAAAATTTGGAAGGGAACTCCAAACATGTCAACATTGATGTTAAGAATCTCCACTGGAGTTTGAGACATTTTGACCTGAAAGTGTCACCATTTTGTCAGGGATTTGGAACATTTCCTGAGAATTTCCAAAGTTTCCCTGACATTTCTAAAATTTGGAAGGGAACTCCAAACATGTCAACATTGATTGTAAGAATCTCCACTGGAGTTTGAGACATTTTGACCTGAAAGTGTCACCATTTTGTCGGGGATTTGGAAAATTTCCTGAGAATTTCCAAAGTTTCCCCGGGATTTCCAAAATTAAGATGGGAACTCCAAACATGTCAACATTGATTTTGGGAATCTCCACTGGAGTTGGAGAGATTTTGACGTGAAAGTGTCACCATTTTGTTGGGGATTTGGAAAATTTCCTGAGAATTTCAAAAGTTTCCCCGGGATTTCCAAAATTTGGAAGGGAACTCCAAACATGTCAACATTGAGTTTAAAAATCTCCACTGGAGTTTGAGAGATTTTGACGTGGAAGTGTCACCATTTTGTCGGGGATTTGGAAAATTTCCTGAGAATTTCCAAAGTTTCCCCGTGATTTCCAAAATTTGGAAGGGAATTCCATACATGTCAACATTGATTTGAAGAATCTCCACTGGAGTTTAAGAGATTTTGACGTGAAAGTGTCACCATTTTGTCGGGGATTTGGAACATTTCCGAAGAATTTCAAAAGATTTCCCGGGATTTCCAAAATTTGGATGGGAACTCCAAACATGTCAACATTGATTTTAAGAATCTCCACTGGAGTTTAAGAGATTTTGATGTGAAAGTGTCACCATTTTGTCAGGGATTTGGAAAATTTCCTGAGAATTTCCAAAGTTTCCCTGGGATTTCCCAAATTTGGAAGGGAACTCCAAACATGTCAACATGTTGTTAAGAATCTCCACTGGAGTTTGAGAGATTTTGATGTGAAAGTGTCACCATTTTGTCGGGGATTTGGAGCATTTCCTGAGAATTTCAAAAGTTTCCCCGGGATTTCCAAAATTTGGAATGGAACTCCAAACATGTCAACATTGATGTTGAGAATCTCCACTGGAGTTTTAGAGATTTTGACGTGAAAGTGTCACCATTTTGTCGGGGATTTGGAAAATTTCCTGAGAATTTCCAAAGATTTCCCGGGATTTCCCAAATTTGGAAGGGAACTCCAAACATGTCAACATTGATTTTAAGAATCTCCACTGGAGTTTGAGAGATTTTGATGTGAAAGTGTAACAATTTTGTCGGGGATTTGGAAAAATTCCCGAGAATTTCCAAAGTTTCCCGGGATCTCCAAAATTTGGAAGGGAACTCCAAACATGTCAACATTGATTTTCAGAATCTCCACTGGAGTTTAAGAGATTTTGATGTGAAAGTGTCACCATTTTGTCGGGGATTTGGAAAATTTCCTGAGAAGTTCAAAAGTTTCCCCGGGATTTCCAAAATTTGGAAGGGAATTCCAAATATGTCAACATATGACATTAAGAATCTCCACTGGAGTTTGAGAGATTTTGATGTGAAAGTGTCACCATTTTGTCAGGGATTTGGAAAATTTCCTGAGAATTTCCCAAGTTTCCCTGGGATTTCCAAAATTTAGAAGGGAACTCCAAACATGTCAACATGTTGTTAAGAATCTCCACTGGAGTTTGAGAGATTTTGATGTGAAAGTGTCACCATTTTGTCGGGGATTTGGAAAATTTCCGAAGAATTTCCAAAGTTTCCCCGGGATTTCCAAAATTTGGAAGGGAACTCCAAACATGTCAACATTGATTTTCAGAATCTCCACTGGAGTTTGAGAGATTTTGACGTGAAAGTGTCACCATGTTGTCGGGGATTTGGAACATTTCCTGAGAATTTCCAAAGTTTCCCCGGGATTTCCAAAATTTGGAAGGGAACTCCAAACATGTCAACATTGATGTTAAGAATCTCCACTGGAGTTTGAGACATTTTGACCTGAAAGTGTCACCATTTTGTCAGGGATTTGGAACATTTCCTGAGAATTTCCAAAGTTTCCCTGACATTTCTAAAATTTGGAAGGGAACTCCAAACATGTCAACATTGATTGTAAGAATCTCCACTGGAGTTTGAGACATTTTGACCTGAAAGTGTCACCATTTTGTCGGGGATTTGGAAAATTTCCTGAGAATTTCCAAAGTTTCCCCGGGATTTCCAAAATTAAGATGGGAACTCCAAACATGTCAACATTGATTTTGGGAATCTCCACTGGAGTTGGAGAGATTTTGACGTGAAAGTGTCACCATTTTGTTGGGGATTTGGAAAATTTCCTGAGAATTTCAAAAGTTTCCCCGGGATTTCCAAAATTTGGAAGGGAACTCCAAACATGTCAACATTGAGTTTAAAAATCTCCACTGGAGTTTGAGAGATTTTGACGTGGAAGTGTCACCATTTTGTCGGGGATTTGGAAAATTTCCTGAGAATTTCCAAAGTTTCCCCGTGATTTCCAAAATTTGGAAGGGAATTCCATACATGTCAACATTGATTTGAAGAATCTCCACTGGAGTTTAAGAGATTTTGACGTGAAAGTGTCACCATTTTGTCGGGGATTTGGAACATTTCCGAAGAATTTCAAAAGATTTCCCGGGATTTCCAAAATTTGGATGGGAACTCCAAACATGTCAACATTGATTTTAAGAATCTCCACTGGAGTTTAAGAGATTTTGATGTGAAAGTGTCACCATTTTGTCAGGGATTTGGAAAATTTCCTGAGAATTTCCAAAGTTTCCCTGGGATTTCCCAAATTTTGAAGGGAACTCCAAACATGTCAACATGTTGTTAAGAATCTCCACTGGAGTTTGAGAGATTTTGATGTGAAAGTGTCACCATTTTGTCGGGGATTTGGAGCATTTCCTGAGAATTTCAAAAGTTTCCCCGGGATTTCCAAAATTTGGAATGGAACTCCAAACATGTCAACATTGATGTTGAGAATCTCCACTGGAGTTTTAGAGATTTTGACGTGAAAGTGTCACCATTTTGTCGGGGATTTGGAAAATTTCCTGAGAATTTCCAAAGATTTCCCGGGATTTCCAAAATTTGGAAGGGAACTCCAAACATGTCAACATTGATTTTCAGAATCTCCACTGGAGTTTTAGAGATTTTGACATGAAAGTGTCACCATTTTGTCGGGGATTTGGAACATTTCCTGAGAATTTCCAAAGTTTCCCCGGCATTTCCAAAATTTGGAAGGGAACTCCAAACATGTCAAGATTGATTTTAAGAATCTCCACTGGAGTTTGAGAGATTTTGATGTGAAAGTGTAACAATTTTGTCGGGGATTTGGAAAAATTCCCGAGAATTTCCAAAGTTTCCCGGGATCTCCAAAATTTGGAAGGGAACTCCAAACATGTCAACATTGATTTTCAGAATCTCCACTGGAGTTTAAGAGATTTTGATGTGAAAGTGTCACCATTTTGTCGGGGATTTGGAAAATTTCCTGAGAAGTTCAAAAGTTTCCCCGGGATTTCCAAAATTTGGAAGGGAATTCCAAATATGTCAACATATGACATTAAGAATCTCCACTGGAGTTTGAGAGATTTTGATGTGAAAGTGTCACCATTTTGTCAGGGATTTGGAAAATTTCCTGAGAATTTCCCAAGTTTCCCTGGGATTTCCAAAATTTAGAAGGGAACTCCAAACATGTCAACATGTTGTTAAGAATCTCCACTGGAGTTTGAGAGATTTTGATGTGAAAGTGTCACCATTTTGTCGGGGATTTGGAAAATTTCCGAAGAATTTCCAAAGTTTCCCCGGGATTTCCAAAATTTGGAAGGGAACTCCAAACATGTCAACATTGATTTTCAGAATCTCCACTGGAGTTTGAGAGATTTTGACGTGAAAGTGTCACCATGTTGTCGGGGATTTGGAACATTTCCTGAGAATTTCCAAAGTTTCCCCGGGATTTCCAAAATTTGGAAGGGAACTCCAAACATGTCAACATTGATGTTAAGAATCTCCACTGGAGTTTGAGACATTTTGACCTGAAAGTGTCACCATTTTGTCAGGGATTTGGAACATTTCCTGAGAATTTCCAAAGTTTCCCTGACATTTCTAAAATTTGGAAGGGAACTCCAAACATGTCAACATTGATTGTAAGAATCTCCACTGGAGTTTGAGACATTTTGACCTGAAAGTGTCACCATTTTGTCGGGGATTTGGAAAATTTCCTGAGAATTTCCAAAGTTTCCCCGGGATTTCCAAAATTAAGATGGGAACTCCAAACATGTCAACATTGATTTTGGGAATCTCCACTGGAGTTGGAGAGATTTTGACGTGAAAGTGTCACCATTTTGTTGGGGATTTGGAAAATTTCCTGAGAATTTCAAAAGTTTCCCCGGGATTTCCAAAATTTGGAAGGGAACTCCAAACATGTCAACATTGAGTTTAAAAATCTCCACTGGAGTTTGAGAGATTTTGACGTGGAAGTGTCACCATTTTGTCGGGGATTTGGAAAATTTCCTGAGAATTTCCAAAGTTTCCCCGTGATTTCCAAAATTTGGAAGGGAATTCCATACATGTCAACATTGATTTGAAGAATCTCCACTGGAGTTTAAGAGATTTTGACGTGAAAGTGTCACCATTTTGTCGGGGATTTGGAACATTTCCGAAGAATTTCAAAAGATTTCCCGGGATTTCCAAAATTTGGATGGGAACTCCAAACATGTCAACATTGATTTTAAGAATCTCCACTGGAGTTTAAGAGATTTTGATGTGAAAGTGTCACCATTTTGTCAGGGATTTGG
Source organism: Streptopelia decaocto (assembly GCF_964273445.1). Classification (NCBI taxonomy): domain Eukaryota; kingdom Metazoa; phylum Chordata; class Aves; order Columbiformes; family Columbidae; genus Streptopelia; species Streptopelia decaocto. The sequence goes on from NC_138669.1 coordinate 15,246,523, forward strand.
AAAATTTCCTGAGAATTTCCAAAGTTTCCCTGGGATTTCCCAAATTTTGAAGGGAACTCCAAACATGTCAACATGTTGTTAAGAATCTCCACTGGAGTTTGAGAGATTTTGATGTGAAAGTGTCACCATTTTGTCGGGGATTTGGAGCATTTCCTGAGAATTTCAAAAGTTTCCCCGGGATTTCCAAAATTTGGAATGGAACTCCAAACATGTCAACATTGATGTTGAGAATCTCCACTGGAGTTTTAGAGATTTTGATGTGAAAGTGTCACCATTTTGTCGGGGATTTGGAAAATTTCCTGAGAATTTCCAAAGATTTCCCGGGATTTCCAAAATTTGGAAGGGAACTCCAAACATGTCAACATTGATTTTCAGAATCTCCACTGGAGTTTTAGAGATTTTGACATGAAAGTGTCACCATTTTGTCGGGGATTTGGAACATTTCCTGAGAATTTCCAAAGTTTCCCCGGCATTTCCAAAATTTGGAAGGGAACTCCAAACATGTCAACATTGATTTTAAGAATCTCCACTGGAGTTTGAGAGATTTTGATGTGAAAGTGTAACAATTTTGTCGGGGATTTGGAAAAATTCCCGAGAATTTCCAAAGTTTCCCGGGATCTCCAAAATTTGGAAGGGAACTCCAAACATGTCAACATTGATTTTCAGAATCTCCACTGGAGTTTGAGACATTTTGATGTGAAAGTGTCACCATTTTGTCGGGGATTTGGAAAATTTCCTGAGAAGTTCAAAAGTTTCCCCGGGTTTTTCAAAATTTGGAAGGGAATTCCAAATATGTCAACATATGACATTAAGAATCTCCACTGGAGTTTGAGAGATTTTGATGTGAAAGTGTCACAGTTTTGTCGGGGATTTGGAAAAATTCCCGAGAATTTCCAAAGTTTCCACGGGATTTCCAAAATTTGGAAGGGAAGTCCAAACATGTCAACATTGATTTTCAGAATCTCCACTGGAGTTTAAGAGATTTTGATGTGAAAGTGTCACCATTTTGTCGGGGATTTGGAAAATTTCCTGAGAATTTCCAAAGTTTCCCCGGGATTTCCAAAATTTGGAAGGGAATTGCAAATATGTCAACATATGACATTAAGAATCTCCACTGGAGTTTGAGAGATTTTGATGTGAAAGTATCACAATTTTGTCGGGGATTTGGAACATTTCCTGAGAATTTCCAAAGTTTCCCCGGCATTTCCAAAATTTTCAAGGGAACTCCAAACATGTCAACATTGATTTGAAGAATCTCCACTGGAGTTTGAGAGATTTTGACGTGAAAGTGTCATCATTTTGTCAGGGATTTGAAAAATTTCCTGAGAATTTCCAAAGTTTCCCTGGGATTTCCAAAATTTGGAAGGGAACTCCATACATGTCAACATTGATTTTCAGAATCTCCACTGGAGTTTTAGAGATTTTGACGTGAAAGTGTCACCATTTTGTCGGGGATTTGGAACATTTCCTGAGAATTTCCAAAGTTTCCCCCGGATTTCCAAAATTTGGAAGGGAACTCCAAACATGTCAACATTGATTTTAAGAATCTCCACTGGAGTTTAAGAGATTTTGACGTGAAAGTGTCACCATTTTGTCGGGGATTTGGAACATTTCCTGAGAATTTCCAAAGTTTCCCCGGGATTTCCAAAATTTGGAAGGGAACTCCAAACATGTCAACATGTTGTTAAGAATCTCCACTGGAGTTTGAGAGATTTTGATGTGAAAGTGTCACAATTTTGTCGGGGATTTGGAAAAATTCCCGAGAATTTCCAAAGTTTCCCCGTGATTTCCAAAATTTGGAAGGGAAGTCCAAACATGTCAACATTGATTTTCAGGATCTCCACTGGAGTTTAAGAGATTTTAACGTGAAAGTGTCACCATTTTGTCGGGGATTTGGAACATTTCCTGAGAATTTCCAAAGTTTCCCTGGGATTTCCAAAATTTGGAAAGGAATTCCAAACATGTCAACATTGATTTTCAGAATCTCCACTGGAGTTTGAGAGATTTTGATGTGAAAGTATCACAATTTTTTCGGGGATTTGGAAAATTTCCTGAGAATTTCCAAAGTTTCCCCGGCATTTCCAAAATTTTCAAGGGAACACCAAACATGTCAACATTGATTTGAAGAATCTCCACTGGAGTTTGAGAGATTTTGACGTGAAAGTGTCATCATTTTGTCGGGGATTTGAAAAATTTCCTGAGAATTTCCAAAGTTTCCCCGGGATTTCCAAAATTTGGAAGGGAACTCCAAACATGTCAACATTGATTTTAAGAATCTCCACTGGAGTTTGAGAGATTTTGACGTGAAAGTGTCACCATTTTGTCGAGGATACGGAACATTTCCTGAGAATTTCCAAAGTTTTCCCAGGATTTCCAAAATTAGGAAGGGGACTCCAAACATGTCAATATTGATTTTAAGAATCTCCACTGGAGTTTGAGAGATTTTGACGTGAAAGTGTCACCATTTTGTCAGGGATTTGGAACATTTCCTGAGAATTTCCAAAGTTTCCCCAGGATTTCCAAAATTTGGAAGGGAAGTCCAAACATGTCAACATTGATTTTCAGGATCTCCACTGGAGTTTAAGAGATTTTGATGTGAAAGTGTCACCATTTTGTCGGGGATTTGGAAAATTTCCTGAGAATTTCCAAAGTTTCCCCGGGATTTCCAAAATTAAGAAGGGAACTCCAAACATGTCAACATTGATTTTCAGAATCTCCAGTGGAGTTTGAGAGATTTTGACATCAAAGTGTCACCATTTCGTTGGGGATGTGGAAAATTTCCTGGGAATTTCAAAAGTTTCCCCGGGATTTCCAAAATTTGGAAGGGAACTCCAAACATGTCAACATTGATTTTAAAAATCTCCACTGGAGTCTGAGAGATTTTGACGTGGAAGTGTCACCATTTTGTCGGGGATTTGGAAAATTTCCTGAGAATTTCCAAAGTTTCCCCGGGATTTCCAAAATTTGGAAGGGAATTCCATACATGTCAACATTGATTTTAAGAATCTCCACTGGAGTTTGAGAGATTTTGACGTGAAAGTGTCACCATTTTGTCGGGGATTTGGAAAATTTCCTGAGAAGTTCAAAAGTTTCCCCGGGATTTCCAAAATTTGGAAGGGAATTCCAAACATGTCAACATATGATATTAAGAATCTCCACTGGAGTTTGAGAGATTTTGATGTGAAAGTATCACAATTTTGTCGGGGATTTGGAACATTTCCTGAGAATTTCCAAAGTTTCCCCGGCATTTCCAAAATTTGGAAGGGAACTCCAAACATGTCAACATTGATTTTCAGAATCTCCACTGGAGTTTGAGATATTTTGACGTGAAAGTGTCACCATGTTGTCGGGGATTTGGAACATTTCCTGAGAATTTCCAAAGTTTCCCAGGAATTTCCAAAATTTGGAAGGGAACTCCAAACATGTCAACATTGATTTTAAGAATCTCCACTGGAGTTTGAGAGATTTTGATGTGAAAGTGTAACAATTTTGTCGGGGATTTGGAAAAATTCCCGAGAATTTCCAAAGTTTCCCGGGATCTCCAAAATTTGGAAGGGAACTCCAAACATGTCAACATTGATTTTCAGAATCTCCACTGGAGTTTAAGAGATTTTGATGTGAAAGTGTCACCATTTTGTCGGGGATTTGGAAAATTTCCTGAGAAGTTCAAAAGTTTCCCCGGGATTTCCAAAATTTGGAAGGGAATTCCAAATATGTCAACATATGACATTAAGAATCTCCACTGGAGTTTGAGAGATTTTGATGTGAAAGTGTCACCATTTTGTCAGGGATTTGGAAAATTTCCTGAGAATTTCCCAAGTTTCCCTGGGATTTCCAAAATTTAGAAGGGAACTCCAAACATGTCAACATGTTGTTAAGAATCTCCACTGGAGTTTGAGAGATTTTGATGTGAAAGTGTCACCATTTTGTCGGGGATTTGGAAAATTTCCGAAGAATTTCCAAAGTTTCCCCGGGATTTCCAAAATTTGGAAGGGAACTCCAAACATGTCAACATTGATTTTCAGAATCTCCACTGGAGTTTGAGAGATTTTGACGTGAAAGTGTCACCATGTTGTCGGGGATTTGGAACATTTCCTGAGAATTTCCAAAGTTTCCCCGGGATTTCCAAAATTTGGAAGGGAACTCCAAACATGTCAACATTGATGTTAAGAATCTCCACTGGAGTTTGAGACATTTTGACCTGAAAGTGTCACCATTTTGTCAGGGATTTGGAACATTTCCTGAGAATTTCCAAAGTTTCCCTGACATTTCTAAAATTTGGAAGGGAACTCCAAACATGTCAACATTGATTGTAAGAATCTCCACTGGAGTTTGAGACATTTTGACCTGAAAGTGTCACCATTTTGTCGGGGATTTGGAAAATTTCCTGAGAATTTCCAAAGTTTCCCCGGGATTTCCAAAATTAAGATGGGAACTCCAAACATGTCAACATTGATTTTGGGAATCTCCACTGGAGTTGGAGAGATTTTGACGTGAAAGTGTCACCATTTTGTTGGGGATTTGGAAAATTTCCTGAGAATTTCAAAAGTTTCCCCGGGATTTCCAAAATTTGGAAGGGAACTGCAAACATGTCAACATTGAGTTTAAAAATCTCCACTGGAGTTTGAGAGATTTTGACGTGGAAGTGTCACCATTTTGTCGGGGATTTGGAAAATTTCCTGAGAATTTCCAAAGTTTCCCCGTGATTTCCAAAATTTGGAAGGGAATTCCATACATGTCAACATTGATTTGAAGAATCTCCACTGGAGTTTAAGAGATTTTGACGTGAAAGTGTCACCATTTTGTCGGGGATTTGGAACATTTCCGAAGAATTTCAAAAGATTTCCCGGGATTTCCAAAATTTGGATGGGAACTCCAAACATGTCAACATTGATTTTAAGAATCTCCACTGGAGTTTAAGAGATTTTGATGTGAAAGTGTCACCATTTTGTCAGGGATTTGGAAAATTTCCTGAGAATTTCCAAAGTTTCCCTGGGATTTCCCAAATTTTGAAGGGAACTCCAAACATGTCAACATGTTGTTAAGAATCTCCACTGGAGTTTGAGAGATTTTGATGTGAAAGTGTCACCATTTTGTCGGGGATTTGGAGCATTTCCTGAGAATTTCAAAAGTTTCCCCGGGATTTCCAAAATTTGGAATGGAACTCCAAACATGTCAACATTGATGTTGAGAATCTCCACTGGAGTTTTAGAGATTTTGACGTGAAAGTGTCACCATTTTGTCGGGGATTTGGAAAATTTCCTGAGAATTTCCAAAGATTTCCCGGGATTTCCAAAATTTGGAAGGGAACTCCAAACATGTCAACATTGATTTTCAGAATCTCCACTGGAGTTTTGGAGATTTTGACATGAAAGTGTCACCATTTTGTCGGGGATTTGGAACATTTCCTGAGAATTTCCAAAGTTTCCCCGGCATTTCCAAAATTTGGAAGGGAACTCCAAACATGTCAACATTGATTTTAAGAATCTCCACTGGAGTTTGAGAGATTTTGATGTGAAAGTGTAACAATTTTGTCGGGGATTTGGAAAAATTCCCGAGAATTTCCAAAGTTTCCCGGGATCTCCAAAATTTGGAAGGGAACTCCAAACATGTCAACATTGATTTTCAGAATCTCCACTGGAGTTTAAGAGATTTTGATGTGAAAGTGTCACCATTTTGTCGGGGATTTGGAAAATTTCCTGAGAAGTTCAAAAGTTTCCCCGGGTTTTCCAAAATTTGGAAGGGAATTCCAAATATGTCAACATATGACATTAAGAATCTCCACTGGAGTTTGAGAGATTTTGATGTGAAAGTGTCACAGTTTTGTCGGGGATTTGGAAAAATTCCCGAGAATTTCCAAAGTTTCCACGGGATTTCCAAAATTTGGAAGGGAAGTCCAAACATGTCAACATTGATTTTCAGAATCTCCACTGGAGTTTAAGAGATTTTGATGTGAAAGTGTCACCATTTTGTCGGGGATTTGGAAAATTTCCTGAGAATTTCCAAAGTTTCCCCGGGATTTCCAAAATTTGGAAGGGAATTGCAAATATGTCAACATATGACATTAAGAATCTCCACTGGAGTTTGAGAGATTTTGATGTGAAAGTATCACAATTTTGTCGGGGATTTGGAACATTTCCTGAGAATTTCCAAAGTTTCCCCGGCATTTCCAAAATTTTCAAGGGAACTCCAAACATGTCAACATTGATTTGAAGAATCTCCACTGGAGTTTGAGAGATTTTGACGTGAAAGTGTCATCATTTTGTCAGGGATTTGAAAAATTTCCTGAGAATTTCCAAAGTTTCCCTGGGATTTCCAAAATTTGGAAGGGAACTCCATACATGTCAACATTGATTTTCAGAATCTCCACTGGAGTTTTAGAGATTTTGACGTGAAAGTGTCACCATTTTGTCGGGGATTTGGAACATTTCCTGAGAATTTCCAAAGTTTCCCCCGGATTTCCAAAATTTGGAAGGGAACTCCAAACATGTCAACATTGATTTTAAGAATCTCCACTGGAGTTTAAGAGATTTTGACGTGAAAGTGTCACCATTTTGTCGGGGATTTGGAACATTTCCTGAGAATTTCCAAAGTTTCCCCGGGATTTCCAAAATTTGGAAGGGAACTCCAAACATGTCAACATTGATTTTAAGAATCTCCACTGGAGTTTGAGAGATTTTGATGTGAAAGTGTCACAATTTTGTCGGGGATTTGGAAAAATTCCCGAGAATTTCCAAAGTTTCCCCGTGATTTCCAAAATTTGGAAGGGAAGTCCAAACATGTCAACATTGATTTTCAGGATCTCCACTGGAGTTTAAGAGATTTTAACGTGAAAGTGTCACCATTTTGTCGGGGATTTGGAACATTTCCTGAGAATTTCCAAAGTTTCCCTGGGATTTCCAAAATTTGGAAAGGAATTCCAAACATGTCAACATTGATTTTCAGAATCTCCACTGGAGTTTGAGAGATTTTGATGTGAAAGTATCACAATTTTTTCGGGGATTTGGAAAATTTCCTGAGAATTTCCAAAGTTTCCCCGGCATTTCCAAAATTTTCAAGGGAACACCAAACATGTCAACATTGATTTGAAGAATCTCCACTGGAGTTTGAGAGATTTTGACGTGAAAGTGTCATCATTTTGTCGGGGATTTGAAAAATTTCCTGAGAATTTCCAAAGTTTCCCCGGGATTTCCAAAATTTGGAAGGGAACTCCAAACATGTCAACATTGATTTTAAGAATCTCCACTGGAGTTTGAGAGATTTTGACGTGAAAGTGTCACCATTTTGTCGAGGATACGGAACATTTCCTGAGAATTTCCAAAGTTTTCCCAGGATTTCCAAAATTAGGAAGGGGACTCCAAACATGTCAATATTGATTTTAAGAATCTCCACTGGAGTTTGAGAGATTTTGACGTGAAAGTGTCACCATTTTGTCAGGGATTTGGAACATTTCCTGAGAATTTCCAAAGTTTCCCCAGGATTTCCAAAATTTGGAAGGGAAGTCCAAACATGTCAACATTGATTTTCAGGATCTCCACTGGAGTTTAAGAGATTTTGATGTGAAAGTGTCACCATTTTGTCGGGGATTTGGAAAATTTCCTGAGAATTTCCAAAGTTTCCCCGGGATTTCCAAAATTAAGAAGGGAACTCCAAACATGTCAACATTGATTTTCAGAATCTCCAGTGGAGTTTGAGAGATTTTGACATCAAAGTGTCACCATTTCGTTGGGGATGTGGAAAATTTCCTGGGAATTTCAAAAGTTTCCCCGGGATTTCCAAAATTTGGAAGGGAACTCCAAACATGTCAACATTGATTTTAAAAATCTCCACTGGAGTCTGAGAGATTTTGACGTGGAAGTGTCACCATTTTGTCGGGGATTTGGAAAATTTCCTGAGAATTTCCAAAGTTTCCCCGGGATTTCCAAAATTTGGAAGGGAATTCCATACATGTCAACATTGATTTTAAGAATCTCCACTGGAGTTTGAGAGATTTTGACGTGAAAGTGTCACCATTTTGTCGGGGATTTGGAAAATTTCCTGAGAAGTTCAAAAGTTTCCCCGGGATTTCCAAAATTTGGAAGGGAATTCCAAACATGTCAACATATGATATTAAGAATCTCCACTGGAGTTTGAGAGATTTTGATGTGAAAGTATCACCATTTTGTCGGGGATTTGGAACATTTCCTGAGAATTTCCAAAGTTTCCCCGGCATTTCCAAAATTTGGAAGGGAACTCCAAACATGTCAACATTGATTTTCAGAATCTCCACTGGAGTTTGAGATATTTTGACGTGAAAGTGTCACCATGTTGTCGGGGATTTGGAACATTTCCTGAGAATTTCCAAAGTTTCCCAGGAATTTCCAAAATTTGGAAGGGAACTCCAAACATGTCAACATTGATTTTAAGAATCTCCACTGGAGTTTGAGACATTTTGACGTGAAAGTGTCACCATTTTGTCGGGGATTTGGAACATTTCCTGAGAATTTCCAAAGTTTCCCTGACATTTCTAAAATTTGGAAGGGAACTGCAAACATGTCAACATTGATTGTAAGAATCTCCACTGGAGTTTGAGACATTTTGACCTGAAAGTGTCACCATTTTGTCGGGGATTTGGAAAATTTCCGGAGAATTTCCAAAGTTTCCCCCGGATTTCCAAAATTAAGATGGGAACTCCAAACATGTCAACATTGATTTTCAGAATCTCCACTGGAGTTTAAGAGATTTTGATGTGAAAGTGTCACCATTTTGTCGGGGATTTGGAAAATTTCCTGAGAATTTCCAAAGTTTCCCCGGGATTTCCAAAATTTGGAAGGGAACTCCAAACATGTCAACATTGATTTTAAGAATCTCCACTGGAGTTTGAGAGATTTTGATGTGAAAGTGTCACAATTTTGTCGGGGATTTGGAAAAATTCCCGAGAATTTCCAAAGTTTCCCCGTGATTTCCAAAATTTGGAAGGGAAGTCCAAACATGTCAACATTGATTTTCAGGATCTCCACTGGAGTTTAAGAGATTTTAACGTGAAAGTGTCACCATTTTGTCGGGGATTTGGAACATTTCCTGAGAATTTCCAAAGTTTCCCTGGGATTTCCGAAATTTGGAAGGGAATTCCAAACATGTCAACATTGATTTTCAGAATCTCCACTGGAGTTTGAGAGATTTTGATGTGAAAGTATCACAATTTTTTCGGGGATTTGGAAAATTTCCTGAGAATTTCCAAAGTTTCCCCGGCATTTCCAAAATTTTCAAGGGAACACCAAACATGTCAACATTGATTTGAAGAATCTCCACTGGAGTTTGAGAGATTTTGACGTGAAAGTGTCATCATTTTGTCGGGGATTTGAAAAATTTCCTGAGAATTTCCAAAGTTTCCCCGGGATTTCCAAAATTTGGAAGGGAACTCCAAACATGTCAACATTGATTTTAAGAATCTCCACTGGAGTTTGAGACATTTTGACGTGAAAGTGTCACCATTTTGTCGAGGATACGGAACATTTCCTGAGAATTTCCAAAGTTTTCCCAGGATTTCCAAAATTAGGAAGGGGACTCCAAACATGTCAATATTGATTTTAAGAATCTCCACTGGAGTTTGAGAGATTTTGACGTGAAAGTGTCACCATTTTGTCAGGGATTTGGAACATTTCCTGAGAATTTCCAAAGTTTCCCCAGGATTTCCAAAATTTGGAAGGGAAGTCCAAACATGTCAACATTGATTTTCAGGATCTCCACTGGAGTTTAAGAGATTTTGATGTGAAAGTGTCACCATTTTGTCGGGGATTTGGAAAATTTCCTGAGAATTTCCAAAGTTTCCCCGGGATTTCCAAAATTAAGAAGGGAACTCCAAACATGTCAACATTGATTTTCAGAATCTCCAGTGGAGTTTGAGAGATTTTGACGTCAAAGTGTCACCATTTCGTTGGGGATGTGGAAAATTTCCTGGGAATTTCAAAAGTTTCCCCGGGATTTCCAAAATTTGGAAGGGAACTCCAAACATGTCAACATTGATTTTAAAAATCTCCACTGGAGTCTGAGAGATTTTGACGTGGAAGTGTCACCATTTTGTCGGGGATTTGGAAAATTTCCTGAGAATTTCCAAAGTTTCCCCGGGATTTCCAAAATTTGGAAGGGAATTCCATACATGTCAACATTGATTTTAAGAATCTCCACTGGAGTTTGAGAGATTTTGACGTGAAAGTGTCACCATTTTGTCGGGGATTTGGAAAATTTCCTGAGAAGTTCAAAAGTTTCCCCGGGATTTCCAAAATTTGGAAGGGAATTCCAAACATGTCAACATATGATATTAAGAATCTCCACTGGAGTTTGAGAGATTTTGATGTGAAAGTGTCACTATTTTGTCGGGGATTTGGAAAAATTCCCGAGAATTTCCAAAGTTTCCACGGGATTTCCAAAATTTGGAAGGGAACTCCAAACATGTCAACATTGATTTTCAGAATCTCCACTGGAGTTTAAGAGATTTTGATGTGAAAGTGTCACCATTTTGTCGGGGATTTGGAAAATTTCCTGAGAATTTCCAAAGTTTCCCCGGGATTTCCAAAATTTGGAAGGGAATTCCAAACATGTCAACATTGATTTTCAGAATCTCCACTGGAGTTTAAGAGATTTTGACGTGAAAGTGTCACCGTTTTGTCGGGGATTTGGAACATTTCCTGAGAATTTCCAAAGTTTCCCTGGGATTTCCAAAATTTGGAAGGGAACTCCAAACATGTCAACATTGATTTTAAGAATCTCCACTGGAGTTTTAGAGATTTTGACGTCAAAGTGTCACAATTTTGTCGGGGATTTGGAAAATTTCCTGAGAATTTCCAAAGTTTCCCCGGGATTTCCAAAATTTGGAAGGGAATTCTAAATATGTCAACATATGATATTAAGAATCTCCACTGGAGTTTGAGACATTTTTATGTGAAAGTGTCACCATTTTGTCGGGGATTTGGAACATTCCCTGAGAATTTCCAAAGTTTTTCAGGGATTTCCCAAATTTTGGAAGGGAACTCCAAACATGTCAACATTGATTTTAAGAATCTCCACTGGAGTCTGAGACATTTTGACGTGAAAGTGTCACCATTTTGTCGGGGATTTGGAACATTTCCTGACAATTTCCAAAGTTTTTCCGGGATTTCCCAAATTTTGAAGGGAACTCCAAACATGTCAACATTGATTTTAAGAATCTCCACTGGCGTTTGAGAGATTTTGTCGTGAAAGTGTCACCATTTTGTTGGGGATTTGGAACATTCCCTGAGAATTTCCAAAGTTTCCCCGGGATTTCCCAAATTTTGAAGGGAACTCCAAACATGTCAACATTGGTTTTGAGAATTTCCACAGGAGTTTGAGAGATTTTGACGTGAAAGTGTTACCATTTTGTCAGGGATTTGGAAAATGCCTTGACAATTTCCAAAGATTTTCCGGGATTTCCCAAATTTTGAAGGGAACTCCAAACATGTCAACATTGATTTTAAGAATCTCCACTGGAGTTTGAGACATTTTGACGTGAAAGTGTCACCATTTTGTCGGGGATTTGGAACATTCCCTGAGAATTTCCAAAGTTTCCCCGGGATTTCCCAAATTTTGAAGGAAACTCCAAACATGTCAACATTGGTTATGAGAATTTCCACAGGAGTTTGAGAGATTTTTACATGAAAGTGTTACCATTTTGTCAGGGATTTGGAAAATGCCTTGACAATTTCCAAAGTTTTTCAGGGATTTCCCAAATTTTGAAGGGAACTCCAAACATGTCAACATTGATTTTAAGAATCTCCACTGGAGTTTGAGAGATTTCGACGTGAATTTCACCATTTTGTCGGGGATTTGGAACATCTCCTGACAATTTCCAAAGTTTCCCCAGGATTTCCCAAATTTTGAAGGGAACTCCAAACATGTCAACATTGATTTGAAGAATCTCACTGGAGTTTGAGAGATTTTGACGTGAAAGTGTCACCATTTTGTCAGGGAGTTGGAACATTCCCTGAGAATTTCCAAAGTTTCCTCGGGATTTCCCAAATTTTGAAGGGAACTCCAAACATGTCAACATTGATTTGAAGAATCTCCACCGGAGTTTGAGACATTTTGACGTGAAAGTGTCACAGTTTTGTCGGGGATTTGGAACATTTCCTGAGAATTTCCAAAGTTTCCCCGGGATTTCCCAAATTTTGAAGTGAACTCCAAACATGTCAACATTGATTTTCAGAATCTCCACTGGAGTTTAAGAGATTTTGACGTGAAAGTGTCACCGTTTTGTCGGGGATTTGGAACATTTCCTGAGAATTTCCAAAGTTTCCCTGGGATTTCCAAAATTTGGAAGGGAACTCCAAACATGTCAACATTGATTTTAAGAATCTCCACTGGAGTTTTAGAGATTTTGACGTCAAAGTGTCACAATTTTGTCGGGGATTTGGAAAATTTCCTGAGAATTTCCAAAGTTTCCCCGGGATTTCCAAAATTTGGAAGGGAATTCTAAATATGTCAACATATGATATTAAGAATCTCCACTGGAGTTTGAGACATTTTTATGTGAAAGTGTCACCATTTTGTCGGGGATTTGGAACATTCCCTGAGAATTTCCAAAGTTTTTCAGGGATTTCCCAAATTTTGGAAGGGAACTCCAAACATGTCAACATTGATTTTAAGAATCTCCACTGGAGTCTGAGACATTTTGACGTGAAAGTGTCACCATTTTGTCGGGGATTTGGAACATTTCCTGACAATTTCCAAAGTTTTTCCGGGATTTCCCAAATTTTGAAGGGAACTCCAAACATGTCAACATTGATTTTAAGAATCTCCACTGGCGTTTGAGAGATTTTGTCGTGAAAGTGTCACCATTTTGTTGGGGATTTGGAACATTCCCTGAGAATTTCCAAAGTTTCCCCGGGATTTCCCAAATTTTGAAGGGAACTCCAAACATGTCAACATTGGTTTTGAGAATTTCCACAGGAGTTTGAGAGATTTTGACGTGAAAGTGTTACCATTTTGTCAGGGATTTGGAAAATGCCTTGACAATTTCCAAAGATTTTCCGGGATTTCCCAAATTTTGAAGGGAACTCCAAACATGTCAACATTGATTTTAAGAATCTCCACTGGAGTTTGAGACATTTTGACGTGAAAGTGTCACCATTTTGTCGGGGATTTGGAACATTCCCTGAGAATTTCCAAAGTTTCCCCGGGATTTCCCAAATTTTGAAGGAAACTCCAAACATGTCAACATTGGTTATGAGAATTTCCACAGGAGTTTGAGAGATTTTTACATGAAAGTGTTACCATTTTGTCAGGGATTTGGAAAATGCCTTGACAATTTCCAAAGTTTTTCAGGGATTTCCCAAATTTTGAAGGGAACTCCAAACATGTCAACATTGATTTTAAGAATCTCCACTGGAGTTTGAGAGATTTCGACGTGAATTTCACCATTTTGTCGGGGATTTGGAACATCTCCTGACAATTTCCAAAGTTTCCCCAGGATTTCCCAAATTTTGAAGGGAACTCCAAACATGTCAACATTGATTTGAAGAATCTCACTGGAGTTTGAGAGATTTTGACGTGAAAGTGTCACCATTTTGTCAGGGAGTTGGAACATTCCCTGAGAATTTCCAAAGTTTCCTCGGGATTTCCCAAATTTTGAAGGGAACTCCAAACATGTCAACATTGATTTGAAGAATCTCCACCGGAGTTTGAGACATTTTGACGTGAAAGTGTCACAGTTTTGTCGGGGATTTGGAACATTTCCTGAGAATTTCCAAAGTTTCCCCGGGATTTCCCAAATTTTGAAGTGAACTCCAAACATGTCAACATTGATTTTCAGAATCTCCACTGGAGTTGGAGACATTTTGACGTGAAATTTTCACCATTTTTTCGGGGATTTGGAACATTTCCTGACAATTTCCAAAGTTTTTCCGAGATTTCCAAACTTTTGAAGGGAACTCCAAACATGTCAACATTGATTTTAAGAATCTCCACTGGAGTTTGAGAGATTTCGACGTGAATTTCACCATTTTGTCGGGGATTTGGAACATCTCCTGACAATTTCCAAAGTTTCCCCAGGATTTCCCTAATTTTGAAGGGAACTCCAAACATGTCAACATTGATTTGAAGAATCTCCACTGGAGTTTGAGACATTTTGACGTGAAAGTGTCACCATTTTGTCGGGGATTTGGAACATTTCCTGACAATTTCCAAAGTTTCCCCGGGATTTCCCAAATTTTGAAGGGAACTCCAAACATGTCAACATTGATTTTAAGAATCTCCACCGGAGTTTGAGACATTTTGATGTGAAAGTGTAACCGTTTTTTCGGGGATTTGGAACATTCCCTGAGAATTTCCAAAGTTTCCCCGGGATTTCCCAAATTTTGAAGGGAACTCCAAACATGTCATCATTGATTTTAAGAATCTCCACAGGAGTTTGAGAGATTTTGACATGAAAGTGTTACCATTTTGTCAGGGATTTGGAAAATTCCTTGACAATTTCCAAAGTTTTTCCGGGATTTCCCAAATTTTGAAGGGAACTCCAAACATGTCAACATTGATTTTAAGAATCTCCACTGGAGTCTGAGACATTTTGACGTGAAAGTGTCACAGTTTTGTCGGGGATTTGGAACATTTCCTGAGAATTTCCAAAGTTTCCCCGGGATTTCCCAAATTTTGAAGTGAACTCCAAACATGTCAACATTGATTTTAAGAATCTCCACTGGAGTTTGAGACATTTTGACGTGAAAGTGTCACCATTTTGTCGGGGATTTGGAACATTTCCTGACAATTTCCAAAGTTTTTCCGAGATTTCCCAACTTTTGAAGGGAACTCCAAACATGTCAACATTGATTTTAAGAATCTCCACTGGAGTTTGAGACATTTTGACGTGAAAGTGTCACCATTTTGTCGGGGAGTTGGAACATTCCCTGAGAATTTCCAAAGTTTCCCCGGGATTTCCCAAATTTTGAAGGGAACTCCAAACATGTCAACATTGGTTTTGAGAATTTCCACAGGAGTTTGAGAGATTTTGACATGAAAGTGACACCATTTTGTCGGGGATTTGGAAAATTTCCTGAGAATTTCCAAAGTTTGCCCGGGATTTCCCAAATTTTGAAGGGAACTCCAAACATGTCAACATTGATTTTAAGAATCTCCACTGGCGTTTGAGACATTTTTATGTGAAAGTGTCACCATTTTGTTGGGGATTTGGAACATTCCCTGAGAATTTCCAAAGTTTCCCCGGGATTTCCCAAATTTTGAAGGGAACTCCAAACATGTCAACATTGATTTTAAGAATCTCCACTGGAGTCTGAGACATTTTGACGTGAAAGTGTCACCATTTTGTCGGGGATTTGGAACATTTCCTGACAATTTCCAAAGTTTTTCCGGGATTTCCCAAATTTTGAAGGGAACTCCAAACATGTCAACATTGATTTTAAGAATCTCCACTGGAGTTTGAGCCATTTTGACGTGAAAGTGTCACCATTTTGTCGGGGATTTGGAACATTTCCTGACAATTTCCAAAGTTTCCCCGGGATTTCCCAAATTTTGAAGGAAACTCCAAACATGTCAACATTGGTTTTGAGAATTTCCACAGGAGTTTGAGAGATTTTTACATGAAAGTGTTACCATTTTGTCAGGGATTTGGAAAATGCCTTGACAATTTCCAAAGTTTTTCAGGGATTTCCCAAATTTTGAAGGGAACTACAAACATGTCAACATTGATTTTAAGAATCTCCACTGGCGTTTGAGAGATTTTGTCGTGAAAGTGTCACCATTTTGTTGGGGATTTGGAACATTCCCTGAGAATTTCCAAAGTTTCCCCGGGATTTCCCAAATTTTGAAGGCAACTCCAAACATGTCAACATTGATTTGAAGAATCTCCACTGGAGTTTGAGACATTTTGACGTGAAAGTGTCACCATTTTGTCGGGGATTTGGAACATCCCCTGAGAATTTCCAAAGTTTCCCCGGGATTTCCCAAATTTTTAAGGGAACTCCAAACATGTCAACATTGGTTTTGAGAATTTCCACAGGAGTTTGAGAGATTTTTACATGAAAGTGTTACCATTTTGTCGGGGAGTAGGAACATTCCCTGAGAATTTCCAAAGTTTTTCCGGGATTTCCCAAATTTTGAAGGGAACTCCAAACATGTCAACATTGATTTGAAGAATCTCCACTGGAGTTTGATACATTTTGATGTGAAAGTGTCACCGTTATGTCGGGGATTTGGAACATTCCCTGAGAATTTCCAAAGTTTGCCCGGGATTTCCCAAATTTTGAAGGGAACTCCAAACATGTCAACATTGATTTTAAGAATCTCCACTGGAGTTTGAGAGATTTTGACGTGAAAGTGTCACCATTTTATCGGGGATTTGGAACATTTTCTGAGAATTTCCAAAGTTTTTCCGGGATTTCCCAAATTTTGAAGGGAACTCCAAACATGTCAACATTGATTTTAAGAATCTCCACTGGAGTTTGAGAGATTTTGACGTGAAAGTGTCACCATTTTGTCGGGGATTTGGAACATTCCCTGGGAATTTCCAAAGTTTCCCTGGTATTTCCCAAATTTTGAAGGGAACTCCAAACATGTCAACATTGATTTTAAGAATCTCCACTGGAGTTTGAGACATTTTGACGTGAAAGTGTCACCATTTTGTCGGGGATTTGGAACATTTCCTGACAATTTCCAAAGTTTTTCCGAGATTTCCCAACTTTTGAAGGGAACTCCAAACATGTCAACATTGATTTTAAGAATCTCCACAGGAGTTTGAGAGATTTTGACATGAAATTGTCACCGTTTTGTCGGGGATTTGGAACATTCCCTGAGAATTTCCAAAGTTTCCCCGGGATTTCCCAAATTTAGAAGGAAACTCCAAACATGTCAACATTGGTTTTAAGAATCTCCACCGGAGTTTGAGAGATTTTTACATGAAAGTGTTACCATTTTGTCAGGGATTTGGAAAATGCCTTGACAATTTCCAAAGTTTTTCCGGGATTTCCCAAATTTTGAAGGGAACTCCAAACATGTCAACATTGATTTTAAGAATCTCCACTGGAGTTTGAGACATTTTGACGTGAAAGTGTCACAGTTTTGTCGGGGATTTGGAACATTCCCTGGGAATTTCCAAAGTTTCCCCGGGATTTCCCAAATTTTGAAGGAAACTCCAAACATGTCAACATTGGTTTTGAGAATTTCCACAGGAGTTTGAGAGATTTTTACATGAAAGTGTTACCATTTTGTCAGGGATTTGGAAAATGCCTTGACAATTTCCAAAGTTTTTCAGGGATTTCCCAAATTTTGAAGGGAACTCCAAACATGTCAACATTGATTTTAAGAATCTCCACCGGAGTTTGAGAGATTTTGACGTGAAAGTGTCACCATTTTGTCGGGGATTTGGAACATTTCCTGACAATTTCCAAAGTTTTTCCGGGATTTCCCAAATTTTGAAGGGAACTCCAAACATGTCAACATTGATTTTAAGAATCTCCACTGGAGTTTGAGACATTTTGACGTGAAAGTGTCACCATTTTATCGGGGATTTGGAACATTTCCTGAGAATTTCCAAAGTTTCCCCGGGATTTCCCAAATTTTGAAGGGAACTCCAAACATGTCAACATTGATTTTAAGAATCTCCACTGGAGTTTGAGCCATTTTGACGTGAAAGTGTCACCGTTTTGTCGGGGATTTGGAACATTCCCTGAGAATTTCCAAAGTTTCCCCGGGATTTCCCAAATTTTGAAGGAAACTCCAAACATGTCAACATTGGTTTTGAGAATTTCCACAGGAGTTTGAGAGATTTTTACATGAAAGTGTTACCATTTTGTCAGGGATTTGGAAAATGCCTTGACAATTTCCAAAGTTTTTCAGGGATTTCCCAAATTTTGAAGGGAACTCCAAACATGTCAACATTGATGTTAAGAATCTCCACTGGCGTTTGAGAGATTTTGTCGTGAAAGTGTCACCATTTTGTTGGGGATTTGGAACATTCCCTGAGAATTTCCAAAGTTTCCCCGGGATTTCCCAAATTTTGAAGGCAACTCCAAACATGTCAACATTTATTTTAAGAATCTCCACTGGAGTTTGAGAGATTTTGACGTGAAAGTGTCACCATTTTGTCGGGGATTTGGAACATCCCCTGAGAATTTCCAAAGTTTCCCCGGGATTTCCCAAATTTTGAAGAGAACTCCAAACATGTCAACATTGGTTTTGAGAATTTCCACAGGAGTTTGAGACATTTTGACGTGAAAGTGTCACCATTTTGTCGGGGATTTGGAACATTCCCTGGGAATTTCCAAAGTTTCCCCGGGATTTCCCAAATTTTGAAGGGATCTCCAAAAATGTCAACATTGATTTGAAGAATCTCCACTGGAGTTTGAGACATTTTGACGTGAAAGTGTCACCATTTTGTCGGGGATTTGGAACATTCCCTGAGAATTTCCAAAGTTTCCCCGGGATTTCCCAAATTTTGGAAGGCAACTCCAAACATGTCAACATTGATTTTAAGAATCTCCACTGGAGTTTGAGAGATTTTGACGTGAAAGTGTCACCATTTTGTCGGGGATTTGGAACATTCCCTGGGAATTTCCAAAGTTTCCCCGGGATTTCCCAAATTTTGAAGAGAACTCCAAACATGTCAACATTGATTTGAAGAATCTCCACTGGAGTTTGAGACATTTTGACGTGAAAGTGTCACCATTTTGTCGGGGATTTGGAACATTCCCTGGGAATTTCCAAAGTTTTTCCGGGATTTCCCAAATTTTGAAGGGAACTCCAAACATGTCAACATTGATTTTAAGAATCTCCACTGGCGTTTGAGAGATTTTGTCGTGAAAGTGTCACATTTTGTTGGGGATTTGGAACATCCCCTGAGAATTTCCAAAGTTTCCCCGGGATTTCCCAAATTTTGAAGGCAACTCCAAACATGTCAACATTGATTTTAAGAATCTCCACTGGAGTTTGAGAGATTTTGACGTGAAAGTGTCACCATTTTGTCGGGGATTTGGAACATCCCCTGAGAATTTCCAAAGTTTGCCCGGGATTTCCCAAATTTTGAAGGGAACTCCAAACATGTCAACATTGGTTTTGAGAATTTCCACAGGAGTTTGAGAGATTTTTACATGAAAGTGTTACCATTTTGTCGGGGAGTAGGAACATTCCCTGAGAATTTCCAAAGTTTTTCAGGGATTTCCCAAATTTTGAAGGGAACTCCAAACATGTCAACATTGATTTGAAGAATCTCCACTGGAGTTTGATACATTTTGACGTGAAAGTGTCACCGTTATGTCGGGGATTTGGAACATTCCCTGAGAATTTCCAAAGTTTCCCCGGGATTTCCCAAATTTTGAAGGGAACTCCAAACATGTCAACATTGATTTTAAGAATCTCCACTGGAGTTTGAGAGATTTTGACGTGAAAGTGTCACCATTTTATCGGGGATTTGGAACATTTCCTGAGAATTTCCAAAGTTTTTCCGGGATTTCCCAAATTTTGAAGGGAACTCCAAACATGTCAACATTGATTTTAAGAATCTCCACTGGAGTTTGAGAGATTTTGACGTGAAAGTGTCACCATTTTGTCGGGGATTTGGAACATTCCCTGGGAATTTCCAAAGTTTCCCCGGGATTTCCCAAATTTTGAAGGGAACTCCAAACATGTCAACATTGATTTGAAGAATCTCCACTGGAGTTTGAGACATTTTTATGTGAAAGTGTCACCATTTTGTCGGGGATTTGGAACATTCCCTGGGAATTTCCAAAGTTTTTCAGGGATTTCCCAAATCTTGGAAGGGAACTCCAAACATGTCAACATTGATTTTAAGAATCTCCACTGGAGTTTGAGACATTTTGACATGAAATTGTCACCGTTTTGTCGGGGATTTGGAACATTCCCTGAGAATTTCCAAAGTTTCCCCGGGATTTCCCAAATTTTCAAGGAAACTCCAAACATGTCAACATTGGTTTTGATAATTTCCACAGGAGTTTGAGAGATTTTTACATGAAAGTGTTACCATTTTGTCAGGGATTTGGAAAATGCCTTGACAATTTCCAAAGTTTTTCCGGGATTTCCCAAATTTTGAAGGGAACTCCAAACATGTCAACATTGATTTTAAGAATCTCCACTGGAGTTTGAGACATTTTGACGTGAAAGTGTCACCATTTTGTCGGGGATTTGGAACATTTCCTGACAATTTCCAAAGTTTTTCCGGGATTTCCCAAATTTTGAAGGGAACTCCAAACATGTCAACATTGATTTTAAGAATCTCCACTGGAGTTTGAGACATTTTGACGTGAAAGTGTCACCATTTTATCGGGGATTTGGAACATTTCCTGAGAATTTCCAAAGTTTCCCCGGGATTTCCCAAATTTTGAAGGGAACTCCAAACATGTCAACATTGATTTTAAGAATCTCCACTGGAGTTTGAGCCATTTTGACGTGAAAGTGTCACCGTTTTGTCGGGGATTTGGAACATTCCCTGAGAATTTCCAAAGTTTCCCCGGGATTTCCCAAATTTTGAAGGAAACTCCAAACATGTCAACATTGGTTTTGAGAATTTCCACAGGAGTTTGAGAGATTTTTACATGAAAGTGTTACCATTTTGTCAGGGATTTGGAAAATGCCTTGACAATTTCCAAAGTTTTTCAGGGATTTCCCAAATTTTGAAGGGAACTCCAAACATGTCAACATTGATTTTAAGAATCTCCACTGGCGTTTGAGAGATTTTGTCGTGAAAGTGTCACCATTTTGTTGGGGATTTGGAACATTCCCTGAGAATTTCCAAAGTTTTTCCGGGATTTCCCAAATTTTGAAGGCAACTCCAAACATGTCAACATTGATTTGAAGAATCTCCACTGGAGTTTGAGAGATTTTGACGTGAAAGTGTCACCATTTTGTCGGGGATTTGGAACATCCCCTGAGAATTTCCAAAGTTTTTCCGGGATTTCCCAAATTTTGAAGGGAACTCCAAACATGTCAACATTGATTTTAAGAATCTCCACTGGAGTTTGAGAGATTTTGACATGAAATTGTCACCGTTTTGTCGGGGATTTGGAACATTCCCTGAGAATTTCCAAAGTTTCCCCGGGATTTCCCAAATTTTGAAGGAAACTCCAAACATGTCAACATTGGTTTTAAGAATCTCCACCGGAGTTTGAGAGATTTTTACATGAAAGTGTTACCATTTTGTCAGGGATTTGGAAAATGCCTTGACAATTTCCAAAGTTTTTCCGGGATTTCCCAAATTTTGAAGGGAACTCCAAACATGTCAACATTGATTTTAAGAATCTCCACTGGAGTTTGAGACATTTTGACGTGAAAGTGTCACAGTTTTGTCGGGGATTTGGAACATTCCCTGAGAATTTCCAAAGTTTCCCCGGGATTTCCCAAATTTTGAAGGAAACTCCAAACATGTCAACATTGGTTTTGAGAATTTCCACAGGAGTTTGAGAGATTTTTACATGAAAGTGTTACCATTTTGTCAGGGATTTGGAAAATGCCTTGACAATTTCCAAAGTTTTTCAGGGATTTCCCAAATTTTGAAGGGAACTCCAAACATGTCAACATTGATTTTAAGAATCTCCACCGGAGTTTGAGAGATTTTGACGTGAAAGTGTCACCATTTTGTCGGGGATTTGGAACATTTCCTGACAATTTCCAAAGTTTTTCCGGGATTTCCCAAATTTTGAAGGGAACTCCAAACATGTCAACATTGATTTTAAGAATCTCCACTGGAGTTTGAGACATTTTGACGTGAAAGTGTCACCATTTTATCGGGGATTTGGAACATTTCCTGAGAATTTCCAAAGTTTCCCCGGGATTTCCCAAATTTTGAAGGGAACTCCAAACATGTCAACATTGATTTGAAGAATCTCCACTGGAGTTTGAGCCATTTTGACGTGAAAGTGTCACCGTTTTGTCGGGGATTTGGAACATTCCCTGAGAATTTCCAAAGTTTCCCCGGGATTTCCCAAATTTTGAAGGGAACTCCAAACATGTCAACATTGATTTTAAGAATCTCCACTGGAGTTTGAGACATTTTGACGTGAAAGTGTCACAGTTTTGTCGGGGATTTGGAACATTCCCTGAGAATTTCCAAAGTTTCCCCGGGATTTCCCAAATTTTGAAGGAAACTCCAAACATGTCAACATTGGTTTTAAGAATCTCCACCGGAGTTTGAGAGATTTTTACATGAAAGTGTTACCATTTTGTCAGGGATTTGGAAAATGCCTTGACAATTTCCAAAGTTTTTCCGGGATTTCCCAAATTTTGAAGGGAACTCCAAACATGTCAACATTGATTTTAAGAATCTCCACTGGAGTTTGAGACATTTTGACGTGAAAGTGTCACAGTTTTGTCGGGGATTTGGAACATTCCCTGAGAATTTCCAAAGTTTCCCCGGGATTTCCCAAATTTTGAAGGAAACTCCAAACATGTCAACATTGGTTTTGAGAATTTCCACAGGAGTTTGAGAGATTTTTACATGAAAGTGTTACCATTTTGTCAGGGATTTGGAAAATGCCTTGACAATTTCCAAAGTTTTTCAGGGATTTCCCAAATTTTGAAGGGAACTCCAAACATGTCAACATTGATTTTAAGAATCTCCACCGGAGTTTGAGAGATTTTGACGTGAAAGTGTCACCATTTTGTCGGGGATTTGGAACATTTCCTGACAATTTCCAAAGTTTTTCCGGGATTTCCCAAATTTTGAAGGGAACTCCAAACATGTCAACATTGATTTTAAGAATCTCCACTGGAGTTTGAGACATTTTGACGTGAAAGTGTCACAGTTTTGTCGGGGATTTGGAACATTTCCTGAGAATTTCCAAAGTTTCCCCGGGATTTCCCAAATTTTGAAGGGAACTCCAAACATGTCAACATTGATTTTAAGAATCTCCACTAAAGTTTGAGACATTTTGACGTGAAAGTGTCACAGTTTTGTCGGGGATTTGGAACATTCCCTGAGAATTTCCAAAGTTTCCCCGGGATTTCCCAAATTTTGAAGGAAACTCCAAACATGTCAACATTGGTTTTGAGAATTTCCACAGGAGTTTGAGAGATTTTTACATGAAAGTGTTACCATTTTGTCAGGGATTTGGAAAATGCCTTGACAATTTCCAAAGTTTTTCAGGGATTTCCCAAATTTTGAAGGGAACTCCAAACATGTCAACATTGATTTTAAGAATCTCCACCGGAGTTTGAGAGATTTTGACGTGAAAGTGTCACCATTTTGTCGGGGATTTGGAACATTTCCTGACAATTTCCAAAGTTTTTCCGGGATTTCCCAAATTTTGAAGGGAACTCCAAACATGTCAACATTGATTTTAAGAATCTCCACTGGAGTTTGAGACATTTTGACGTGAAAGTGTCACCATTTTATCGGGGATTTGGAACATTTCCTGAGAATTTCCAAAGTTTCCCCGGGATTTCCCAAATTTTGAAGGGAACTCCAAACATGTCAACATTGATTTGAAGAATCTCCACTGGAGTTTGAGCCATTTTGACGTGAAAGTGTCACCGTTTTGTCGGGGATTTGGAACATTCCCTGAGAATTTCCAAAGTTTCCCCGGGATTTCCCAAATTTTGAAGGGAACTCCAAACATGTCAACATTGATTTTAAGAATCTCCACTGGAGTTTGAGACATTTTGACGTGAAAGTGTCACAGTTTTGTCGGGGATTTGGAACATTCCCTGAGAATTTCCAAAGTTTCCCCGGGATTTCCCAAATTTTGAAGGAAACTCCAAACATGTCAACATTGGTTTTAAGAATCTCCACCGGAGTTTGAGAGATTTTTACATGAAAGTGTTACCATTTTGTCAGGGATTTGGAAAATGCCTTGACAATTTCCAAAGTTTTTCCGGGATTTCCCAAATTTTGAAGGCAACTCCAAACATGTCAACATTGATTTTAAGAATCTCCACTGGAGTTTGAGACATTTTGACGTGAAAGTGTCACAGTTTTGTCGGGGATTTGGAACATTCCCTGAGAATTTCCAAAGTTTCCCCGGGATTTCCCAAATTTTGAAGGAAACTCCAAACATGTCAACATTGGTTTTGAGAATTTCCACAGGAGTTTGAGAGATTTTTACATGAAAGTGTTACCATTTTGTCAGGGATTTGGAAAATGCCTTGACAATTTCCAAAGTTTTTCAGGGATTTCCCAAATTTTGAAGGGAACTCCAAACATGTCAACATTGATTTTAAGAATCTCCACCGGAGTTTGAGAGATTTTGACGTGAAAGTGTCACCATTTTGTCGGGGATTTGGAACATTTCCTGACAATTTCCAAAGTTTTTCCGGGATTTCCCAAATTTTGAAGGGAACTCCAAACATGTCAACATTGATTTTAAGAATCTCCACTGGCGTTTGAGAGATTTTGTCGTGAAAGTGTCACCATTTTGTTGGGGATTTGGAACATTCCCTGAGAATTTCCAAAGTTTTTCCGGGATTTCCCAAATTTTGAAGGCAACTCCAAACATGTCAACATTGATTTTAAGAATCTCCACTGGAGTTTGAGAGATTTTGACGTGAAAGTGTCACCATTTTGTCGGGGATTTGGAACATCCCCTGAGAATTTCCAAAGTTTCCCCGGGATTTCCCAAATTTTGAAGAGAACTCCAAACATGTCAACATTGGTTTTGAGAATTTCCACAGGAGTTTGAGACATTTTGACGTGAAAGTGTCACCATTTTGTCGGGGATTTGGAACATTCCCTGGGAATTTCCAAAGTTTCCCCGGGATTTCCCAAATTTTGAAGGGATCTCCAAACATGTCAACATTGATTTGAAGAATCTCCACTGGAGTTTGAGACATTTTGACGTGAAAGTGTCACCATTTTGTCGGGGATTTGGAACATTCCCTGAGAATTTCCAAAGTTTCCCCGGGATTTCCCAAATTTTGGAAGGCAACTCCAAACATGTCAACATTGATTTTAAGAATCTCCACTGGAGTTTGAGAGATTTTGACGTGAAAGTGTCACCATTTTGTCGGGGATTTGGAACATTCCCTGGGAATTTCCAAAGTTTCCCCGGGATTTCCCAAATTTTGAAGAGAACTCCAAACATGTCAACATTGATTGTAAGAATCTCCACTGGAGTTTGAGACATTTTGACGTGAAAGTGTCACCATTTTGTCGGGGATTTGGAACATTCCCTGGGAATTTCCAAAGTTTTTCCGGGATTTCCCAAATTTTGAAGGGAATTCCAAACATGTCAACATTGATTTTAAGAATCTCCACTGGAGTTTGAGACATTTTGACGTGAAAGTGTCACCATTTTGTCGGGGATTTGGAACATTCCCTGAGAATTTCCAAAGTTTCCCCGGGATTTCCCAAATTTTGGAGGGAACTCCAAACATGTCAACATTGATTTGAAGAATCTCCACTGGAGTTTGAGAGATATTGACGTGAAAGTGTCACCATTTTGTCGGGGATTTGGAACATTCCCTGGGAATTTCCAAAGTTTCCCCGGTATTTCCCAAATTTTGAAGGGAACTCCAAACATGTCAACATTGATTTGAAGAATCTCCACTGGAGTTTGAGACATTTTTATGTGAAAGTGTCACCATTTTGTCGGGGATTTGGAACATTCCCTGAGAATTTCCAAAGTTTGCCCGGGATTTCCCAAATTTTGAAGGGAACTCCAAACATGTCAACATTGATTTTAAGAATCTCCACTGGAGTTTGAGACATTTTGACGTGAAAGTGTCACCATTTTATCGGGGATTTGGAACATTTCCTGACAATTTCCAAAGTTTTTCCGGGATTTCCCAAATTTTGAAGGGAACTCCAAACATGTCAACATTGATTTTAAGAATCTCCACTGGAGTTTGAGAGATTTTTATGTGAAAGTGTCACCATTTTGTCGGGGATTTGGAACATTCCCTGGGAATTTCTAAAGTTTCCCTGGTATTTCCCAAATTTTGAAGGGAACTCCAAACATGTCAACATTGATTTGAAGAATCTCCACTGGAGTTTGAGACATTTTGACGTGAAAGTGTCACCATTTTGTCGGGGATTTGGAACATTCCCTGGGAATTTCCAAAGTTTTTCAGGGATTTCCCAAATCTTGGAAGGGAACTCCAAACATGTCAACATTGATTTTAAGAATCTCCACTGGAGTTTGAGACATTTTGACATGAAATTGTCACCGTTTTGTCGGGGATTTGGAACATTCCCTGAGAATTTCCAAAGTTTCCCCGGGATTTCCCAAATTTTCAAGGAAACTCCAAACATGTCAACATTGGTTTTGATAATTTCCACAGGAGTTTGAGAGATTTTTACATGAAAGTGTTACCATTTTGTCAGGGATTTGGAAAATGCCTTGACAATTTCCAAAGTTTTTCCGGGATTTCCCAAATTTTGAAGGGAACTCCAAACATGTCAACATTGATTTTAAGAATCTCCACTGGAGTTTGAGACATTTTGACGTGAAAGTGTCACCGTTTTGTCGGGGATTTGGAACATTCCCTGAGAATTTCCAAAGTTTCCCCGGGATTTCCCAAATTTTGAAGGAAACTCCAAACATGTCAACATTGGTTATGAGAATTTCCACTGGAGTTTGAGAGATTTTTACATGAAAGTGTTACCATTTTGTCAGGGATTTGGAAAATGCCTTGACAATTTCCAAAGTTTTTCAGGGATTTCCCAAATTTTGACGGGAACTCCAAACATGTCAACATTGATTTTAAGAATCTCCACTGGAGTTTGAGAGATTTCGACGTGAATTTCACCATTTTGTCGGGGATTTGGAACATCTCCTGACAATTTCCAAAGTTTCCCCAGGATTTCCCAAATTTTGAAGGGATCTCCAAACATGTCAACATTGATTTGAAGAATCTCCACTGGAGTTTGAGACATTTTGACGTGAAAGTGTCACCATTTTGTCGGGGATTTGGAACATTCCCTGAGAATTTCCAAAGTTTCCCCGGGATTTCCCAAATTTTGGAAGGCAACTCCAAACATGTCAACATTGATTTTAAGAATCTCCACTGGAGTTTGAGAGATTTTGACGTGAAAGTGTCACCATTTTGTCGGGGATTTGGAACATTCCCTGGGAATTTCCAAAGTTTCCCCGGTATTTCCCAAATTTTGAAGAGAACTCCAAACATGTCAACATTGATTTGAAGAATCTCCACTGGAGTTTGAGACATTTTGACGTGAAAGTGTCACCATTTTGTCGGGGATTTGGAACATTCCCTGGGAATTTCCAAAGTTTTTCCGGGATTTCCCAAATTTTGAAGGGAACTCCAAACATGTCAACATTGATTTTAAGAATCTCCACTGGAGTTTGAGACATTTTGACGTGAAAGTGTCACCATTTTGTCGGGGATTTGGAACATCCCCTGAGAATTTCCAAAGTTTCCCCGGGATTTCCCAAATTTTTAAGGGAACTCCAAACATGTCAACATTGGTTTTGAGAATTTCCACAGGAGTTTGAGAGATTTTTACATGAAAGTGTTACCATTTTGTCGGGGATTTGGAACATTTCCTGACAATTTCCAAAGTTTTTCCGGGATTTCCCAAATTTTGAAGGGAACTCCAAACATGTCAACATTGATTTGAAGAATCTCCACTGGAGTTTGAGAGATTTTGACGTGAAAGTGTCACCGTTATGTCGGGGATTTGGAACATTCCCTGAGAATTTCCAAAGTTTGCCCGGGATTTCCCAAATTTTGAAGGGAACTCCAAACATGTCAACATTGATTTTAAGAATCTCCACTGGAGTTTGAGACATTTTGACGTGAAAGTGTCACCATTTTATCGGGGATTTGGAACATTTCCTGAGAATTTCCAAAGTTTTTCCGGGATTTCCCTAATTTTGAAGGGAACTTCAAACATGTCAACATTGATTTTAAGAATCTCCACTGGAGTTTGAGACATTTTGACATGAAATTGTCACCGTTTTGTCGGGGATTTGGAACATTCCCTGAGAATTTCCAAAGTTTCCCCGGGATTTCCCAAATTTTGAAGGGAACTCCAAACATGTCAACATTGGTTTTGAGAATTTCCACAGGAGTTTGAGAGATTTTTACATGAAAGTGTTACCGTTTTGTCAGGGATTTGGAAAATGCCTTGACAAATTCCAAAGTTTTTCCGGGATTTCCCAAATTTTGAAGGGAACTCCAAACATGTCAACATTGATTTTAAGAATCTCCACTGGAGTTTGAGACATTTTTATGTGAAAGTGTCACCATTTTGTCGGGGATTTGGAACATTCCCTGACAATTTCCAAAGTTTTTCCGGGATTTCCCAAATTTTGAAGGGAACTCCAAACATGTCAACATTGATTTTAAGAATCTCGACTGGAGTTTGAGACATTTTGACGTGAAAGTGTCACCATTTTGTCGGGGATTTGGAACATTTCCTGGGAATTTCCAAAGTTTTTCCGGGATTTCCCAGATTTTGAAGGGAACTCCAAACATGTCAACATTGATTTTAAGAATCTCCACTAAAGTTTGAGACATTTTGACGTGAAAGTGTCACCATTTTGTCGGGGATTTGGAACATCCCCTGAGAATTTGCAAAGTTTTTCCGGGATTTCCCAAATTTTGAAGGGAACTCCAAACATGTCAACGTTGGTTTTGAGAATTTCCACAGGAGTTTGAGAGATTTTTACATGAAAGTGTTACAATTTTGTCAGGGATTTGGAAAATTCCTTGACAATTTCCAAAGTTTTTCCGGGATTTCCCAAATTTTGAAGGGAACTCCAAACATGTCAACATTGATTTGAAGAATCTCCACTGGCGTTTGAGAGATTTTGTCGTGAAAGTGTCACCATTTTGTTGGGGATTTGGAACATTCCCTGAGAATTTCCAAAGTTTCCCTGGGATTTCCCAAATTTTGAAGGGAACTCCAAACATGTCAACATTGATTTTAAGAATCTCCACTGGCGTTTGAGAGATTTTGTCGTGAAAGTGTCACCATTTTGTCGGGGAGTTGGAACATTTCCTGGGAATTTCCAAAGTTTTTCCGGGATTTCCCAAATTTTGAAGGGAACTCCAAACATGTCAACATTGATTTTAAGAATCTCCAGTGGAGTTTGAGAGATTTTGTCGTGAAAGTGTCACCATTTTATCGGGGATTTGGAACATTTCCTGAGAATTTCCAAAGTTTTTCTGGGATTTCCCAAATTTTGAAGGGAACTCCAAACATATCAAAATTGATTTTAAGAATCTCCACTGGAGTTTGAGAGATTTTGACGTGAAAGTGTCACCATTTTGTCGGGGATTTTAACATTCCCTGGGAATTTCCAAAGTTTCCCTGGTATTTCCCAAATTTTGAAGGGAACTCCAAACATGTCAACATTGATTTGAAGAATCTCCACTGGAGTTTGAGACATTTTGACGTGAAAGTGTCACCATTTTGTCGGGGATTTGTAACATTTCCTGACAATTTCCAAAGTTTTTCCGGGATTTCCCAAATTTTGAAGGGAACTCCAAACATGTCAACATTGATTTTAAGAATCTCCACTGGAGTTTGAGACATTTTGACGTGAAAGTGTCACCGTTTTGTCGGGGATTTGGAACATTCCCTGACAATTTCCAAAGTTTGCCCGGGATTTCCCAAATTTTGAAGGAAACTCCAAACATGTCAACACTGGTTTTGAGAATTTCCACAGGAGTTTGTGAGATTTTTACATGAAAGTGTTACCATTTTGTCAGGGATTTGGAAAATGCCTTGACAATTTCCAAAGTTTTTCCGGGATTTCCCAAATTTTGAAGGGAACTCCAAACATTTCAACATTGATTTGAAGAATCTCCACTGGCGTTTGAGAGATTTTGTCTTGAAAGTGTCACCATTTTGTCGGGGAGTTGGAACATTGCCTGAGAATTTCCAAAGTTTCCCCGGGATTTCCCAAATTTTGAAGGGAACTCCAAACATGTCAACATTGATTTTAAGAATCTCCACTGGAGTTTGAGACATTTTGACCTGAAAGTGTCACCATTTTGTCGGGGATTTGGAACATTCCCTGGGAATTTCCAAAGTTTCCCCGGTATTTCCCACATTTTGAAGGGAACTCCAAACATGTCAACATTGATTTGAAGAATCTCCACTGGAGTTTGAGACATTTTTATGTGAAAGTGTCACCATTTTGTCGGGGATTTGGAACATTCCCTGGGA
This sequence comes from Streptopelia decaocto, assembly GCF_964273445.1. NCBI lineage: Eukaryota > Metazoa > Chordata > Aves > Columbiformes > Columbidae > Streptopelia > Streptopelia decaocto. The sequence goes on from NC_138669.1 coordinate 15,276,611, forward strand.
ATTTCCAAAGTTTTTCAGGGATTTCCCAAATTTTGAAGGGAACTCCAAACATGTCAACATTGATTTGAAGAATCTCCACTGGAGTTTGAGAGATTTTGACGTGAAAGTGTCACCATTTTGTCGGGGATTTGGAACATTTCCTGAGAATTTCCAAAGTTTTTCCGGGATTTCCCAAATTTTGAAGGGAACTCCAAACTTGTCAACATTGATTTTAAGAATCTCCACTGGAGTTTGAGAGATTTTGACGTGAAAGTGTCACCATTTTGTCGGGGATTTGGAACATTCCCTGGGAATTTCCAAAGTTTCCCCGGGATTTCCCAAATTTTGAAGGGAACTCCAAACATGTCAACATTGATTTTAAGAATCTCCACTGGAGTCTGAGACATTTTGACGTGAAAGTGTCACCATTTTGTCGGGGATTTGGAACATTTCCTGACAATTTCCAAAGTTTCCCCGGGATTTCCCAACTTTTGAAGGGAACTCCAAACATGTCAACATTGATGTTAAGAATCTCCACTGGAGTTTGAGACATTTTGTCGTGAAAGTGTCACCATTTTGTCGGGGATTTGGAACATTTCCTGACAATTTCCAAAGTTTTTCCGGGATTTCCCAAATTTTGAAGGGAACTCCAAACATGTCAACATTGATTTGAAGAATCTCCACTGGAGTTTGAGACATTTTGACGTGAAAGTGTCACCATTTTATCGGGGATTTGGAACATTCCCTGACAATTTCCAAAGTTTCCCCGGGATTTCCCAAATTTTGAAGGGAACTCCAAACATGTCAACATTGATTTTAAGAATCTCCACTGGAGTTTGAGAGATTTTGACGTGAAAGTGTCACCATTTTGTCGGGGATTTGGAACATTCCCTGGGAATTTCCAAAGTTTCTCTGGTATTTCCCAAATTTTGAAGGGAACTCCAAACATGTCAACATTGATTTGAAGAATCTCCACTGGAGTTTGAGAGATTTTGACGTGAAAGTGTCACCATTTTGTCAGGGATTTGGAAAATGCCTTGACAATTTCCAAAGTTTTTCCGGGATTTCCCAAATTTTGAAGGGAACTCCAAACATGTCAGCATTGATTTTAAGAATCTCCACTGGAGTTTGAGACATTTTGACGTGAAAGTGTCACAGTTTTGTCGGGGATTTGGAACATTCCCTGAGAATTTCCAAAGTTTCCCCGGGATTTCCCAAATTTTGAAGGAAACTCCAAACATGTCAACATTGGTTTTGAGAATTTCCACAGGAGTTTGAGAGATTTTTACATGAAAGTGTTACCATTTTGTCAGGGATTTGGAAAATGCCTTGACAATTTCCAAAGTTTTTCAGGGATTTCCCAAATTTTGAAGGGAACTCCAAACATGTCAACATTGATTTTAAGAATCTCCACCGGAGTTTGAGAGATTTTGACGTGAAAGTGTCACCATTTTGTCGGGGATTTGGAACATTTCCTGACAATTTCCAAAGTTTTTCCGGGATTTCCCAACTTTTGAAGGGAACTCCAAACATGTCAACATTGATGTTAAGAATCTCCACTGGAGTTTGAGAGATTTTGACATGAAATTGTCACCGTGTTGTCGGGGATTTGGAACATTCCCTGAGAATTTCCAAAGTTTCCCCGGGATTTCCCAAATTTTGAAGGAAACTCCAAACATGTCAACATTGGTTTTGAGAATTTCCACAGGAGTTTGAGAGATTTTTACATGAAAGTGTTACCATTTTGTCAGGGATTTGGAAAATGCCTTGACAATTTCCAAAGTTTTTCCGGGATTTCCCAAATTTTGAAGGGAACTCCAAACATGTCAACATTGATTTTAAGAATCTCCACTGGCGTTTGAGAGATTTTGTCGTGAAAGTGTCACCATTTTGTTGGGGATTTGGAACATTCCCTGAGAATTTCCAAAGTTTCCCCGGGATTTCCCAAATTTTGGAAGGGAACTCCAAACATGTCAACATTGATTTTAAGAATCTCCACTGGAGTTTGAGACATTTTGACGTGAAAGTGTCACCATTTTGTCGGGGATTTGGAACATTCCCTGGGAATTTCCAAAGTTTCCCCGGTATTTCCCAAATTTTGAAGAGAACTCCAAACATGTCAACATTGATTTTAAGAATCTCCACTAGAGTTTGAGACATTTTGACGTGAAAGTGTCACCATTTTGTCGGGGATTTGGAACATTTCCTGAGAATTTCCAAAGTTTTTCCGGGATTTCCCAAATTTTGAAGGGAACTCCAAACATGTCAACATTGATTTGAAGAATCTCCACTGGAGTTTGAGACATTTTTATGTGAAAGTGTCACCATTTTGTCGGGGATTTGGAACATTTCCTGAGAATTTCCAAAGTTTTTCCGGGATTTCCCAAATTTTGAAGGGAACTCCAAACATGTCAACATTGATTTTAAGAATCTCCACTGGAGTTTGAGACATTTTGACGTGAAAGTGTCACAGTTTTGTCGGGGATTTGGAACATTCCCTGAGAATTTCCAAAGTTTCCCCGGGATTTCCCAAATTTTGAAGGAAACTCCAAACATGTCAACATTGGTTTTAGGAATCTCCGCCGGAGTTTGAGAGATTTTTACATGAAAGTGTTACCATTTTGTCAGGGATTTGGAAAATGCCTTGACAATTTCCAAAGTTTTTCCGGGATTTCCCAAATTTTGAAGGGAACTCCAAACATGTCAACATTGATTTTAAGAATCTCCACTGGAGTTTGAGACATTTTGACGTGAAAGTGTCACCATTTTATCGGGGATTTGGAACATTTCCTGAGAATTTCCAAAGTTTCCCCGGGATTTCCCAAATTTTGAAGGGAACTCCAAACATGTCAACATTGATTTGAAGAATCTCCACTGGAGTTTGAGCCATTTTGACGTGAAAGTGTCACCGTTTTGTCGGGGATTTGGAACATTCCCTGAGAATTTCCAAAGTTTCCCCGGGATTTCCCAAATTTTGAAGGAAACTCCAAACATGTCAACATTGGTTTTGAGAATTTCCACATGAGTTTGAGAGATTTTTACATGAAAGTGTTACCATTTTGTCAGGGATTTGGAAAATGCCTTGACAATTTCCAAAGTTTCCCCGGGAATTCCCAAATTTTGAAGGGAAATCCAAACATGTCAGCATTGATTTTAAGAATCTCCACTGGCGTTTGAGAGATTTTGTCGTGAAAGTGTCACCATTTTGTCGGGGATTTGGAACATTCCCTGACAATTTCCAAAGTTTTTCCGGGATTTCCCAAATTTTGAAGGGAACTCCAAACATGTCAACATTGATTTTAAGAATCTCGACTGGAGTTTGAGACATTTTGACGTGAAAGTGTCACCATTTTGTCGGGGATTTGGAACATTTCCTGGGAATTTCCAAAGTTTTTCCGGGATTTCCCAGATTTTGAAGGGAACTCCAAACATGTCAACATTGATTTTAAGAATCTCCACTAAAGTTTGAGACATTTTGACGTGAAAGTGTCACCATTTTGTCGGGGATTTGGAACATCCCCTGAGAATTTGCAAAGTTTTTCCGGGATTTCCCAAATTTTGAAGGGAACTCCAAACATGTCAACGTTGGTTTTGAGAATTTCCACAGGAGTTTGAGAGATTTTTACATGAAAGTGTTACAATTTTGTCAGGGATTTGGAAAATTCCTTGACAATTTCCAAAGTTTTTCCGGGATTTCCCAAATTTTGAAGGGAACTCCAAACATGTCAACATTGATTTGAAGAATCTCCACTGGCGTTTGAGAGATTTTGTCGTGAAAGTGTCACCATTTTGTTGGGGATTTGGAACATTCCCTGAGAATTTCCAAAGTTTCCCTGGGATTTCCCAAATTTTGAAGGGAACTCCAAACATGTCAACATTGATTTTAAGAATCTCCACTGGCGTTTGAGAGATTTTGTCGTGAAAGTGTCACCATTTTGTCGGGGAGTTGGAACATTTCCTGGGAATTTCCAAAGTTTTTCAGGGATTTCCCAAATTTTGAAGGGAACTCCAAACATGTCAACATTGATTTTAAGAATGTCCAGTGGAGTTTGAGAGATTTTGTCGTGAAAGTGTCACCATTTTATCGGGGATTTGGAACATTTCCTGAGAATTTCCAAAGTTTTTCTGGGATTTCCCAAATTTTGAAGGGAACTCCAAACATATCAACATTGATTTTAAGAATCTCCACTGGAGTTTGAGAGATTTTGACGTGAAAGTGTCACCATTTTGTCGGGGATTTTAACATTCCCTGGGAATTTCCAAAGTTTCCCTGGTATTTCCCAAATTTTGAAGGGAACTCCAAACATGTCAACATTGATTTGAAGAATCTCCACTGGAGTTTGAGACATTTTGACGTGAAAGTGTCACCATTTTGTCGGGGATTTGTAACATTTCCTGACAATTTCCAAAGTTTTTCCGGGATTTCCCAAATTTTGAAGGGAACTCCAAACATGTCAACATTGATTTTAAGAATCTCCACTGGAGTTTGAGACATTTTGACGTGAAAGTGTCACCGTTTTGTCGGGGATTTGGAACATTCCCTGACAATTTCCAAAGTTTGCCCGGGATTTCCCAAATTTTGAAGGAAACTCCAAACATGTCAACACTGGTTTTGAGAATTTCCACAGGAGTTTGTGAGATTTTTACATGAAAGTGTTACCATTTTGTCAGGGATTTGGAAAATGCCTTGACAATTTCCAAAGTTTTTCCGGGATTTCCCAAATTTTGAAGGCAACTCCAAACATTTCAACATTGATTTGAAGAATCTCCACTGGCGTTTGAGAGATTTTGTCTTGAAAGTGTCACCATTTTGTCGGGGAGTTGGAACATTCCCTGAGAATTTCCAAAGTTTCCCCGGGATTTCCCAAATTTTGAAGGGAACTCCAAACATGTCAACATTGATTTTAAGAATCTCCACTGGAGTTTGAGACATTTTGACCTGAAAGTGTCACCATTTTGTCGGGGATTTGGAACATTCCCTGGGAATTTCCAAAGTTTCCCCGGTATTTCCCACATTTTGAAGGGAACTCCAAACATGTCAACATTGATTTGAAGAATCTCCACTGGAGTTTGAGACATTTTTATGTGAAAGTGTCACCATTTTGTCGGGGATTTGGAACATTCCCTGGGAATTTCCAAAGTTTTTCAGGGATTTCCCAAATTTTGAAGGGAACTCCAAACATGTCAACATTGATTTGAAGAATCTCCACTGGAGTTTGAGAGATTTTGACGTGAAAGTGTCACCATTTTGTCGGGGATTTAAAACATTTCCTGAGAATTTCCAAAGTTTTTCCGGGATTTCCCAAATTTTGAAGGGAACTCCAAACTTGTCAACATTGATTTTAAGAATCTCCACTGGAGTTTGAGAGATTTTGACGTGAAAGTGTCACCATTTTGTCGGGGATTTGGAACATTCCCTGGGAATTTCCAAAGTTTCCCCGGGATTTCCCAAATTTTGAAGGGAACTCCAAACATGTCAACATTGATTTTAAGAATCTCCACTGGAGTCTGAGACATTTTGACGTGAAAGTGTCACCATTTTGTCGGGGATTTGGAACATTTCCTGACAATTTCCAAAGTTTTTCCGGGATTTCCCAACTTTTGAAGGGAACTCCAAACATGTCAACATTGATGTTAAGAATCTCCACTGGAGTTTGAGACATTTTGTCGTGAAAGTGTCACCATTTTGTCGGGGATTTGGAACATTTCCTGACAATTTCCAAAGTTTTTCCGGGATTTCCCAAATTTTGAAGGGAACTCCAAACATGTCAACATTGATTTGAAGAATCTCCACTGGAGTTTGAGACATTTTGACGTGAAAGTGTCACCATTTTATCGGGGATTTGGAACATTTCCTGACAATTTCCAAAGTTTCCCCGGGATTTCCCAAATTTTTAAGGGAACTCCAAACATGTCAACATTGATGTTAAGAATCTCCACTGGAGTTTGAGACATTTTGTCGTGAAAGTGTCACCATTTTGTCGGGGATTTGGAACATTTCCTGACAATTTCCAAAGTTTTTCCGGGATTTCCCAAATTTTGAAGGGAACTCCAAACATGTCAACATTGATTTGAAGAATCTCCACTGGAGTTTGAGAGATTTTGACGTGAAAGTGTCACCATTTTGTCAGGGATTTGGAAAATGCCTTGACAATTTCCAAAGTTTTTCCGGGATTTCCCAAATTTTGAAGGGAACTCCAAACATGTCAGCATTGATTTTAAGAATCTCCACTGGAGTTTGAGACATTTTGACGTGAAAGTGTCACAGTTTTGTCGGGGATTTGGAACATTCCCTGAGAATTTCCAAAGTTTCCCCGGGATTTCCCAAATTTTGAAGGAAACTCCAAACATGTCAACATTGGTTTTGAGAATTTCCACAGGAGTTTGAGAGATTTTTACATGAAAGTGTTACCATTTTGTCAGGGATTTGGAAAATGCCTTGACAATTTCCAAAGTTTTTCAGGGATTTCCCAAATTTTGAAGGGAACTCCAAACTTGTCAACATTGATTTTAAGAATCTCCACCGGAGTTTGAGAGATTTTGACGTGAAAGTGTCACCATTTTGTCGGGGATTTGGAACATTTCCTGACAATTTCCAAAGTTTTTCCGGGATTTCCCAACTTTTGAAGGGAACTCCAAACATGTCAACATTGATGTTAAGAATCTCCACTGGAGTTTGAGAGATTTTGACATGAAATTGTCACCGTGTTGTCGGGGATTTGGAACATTCCCTGAGAATTTCCAAAGTTTCCCCGGGATTTCCCAAATTTTGAAGGAAACTCCAAACATGTCAACATTGGTTTTGAGAATTTCCACAGGAGTTTGAGAGATTTTTACATGAAAGTGTTACCATTTTGTCAGGGATTTGGAAAATGCCTTGACAATTTCCAAAGTTTTTCCGGGATTTCCCAAATTTTGAAGGGAACTCCAAACATGTCAACATTGATTTTAAGAATCTCCACTGGCGTTTGAGAGATTTTGTCGTGAAAGTGTCACCATTTTGTTGGGGATTTGGAACATTCCCTGAGAATTTCCAAAGTTTCCCCGGGATTTCCCAAATTTTGGAAGGGAACTCCAAACATGTCAACATTGATTTTAAGAATCTCCACTGGAGTTTGAGACATTTTGACGTGAAAGTGTCACCATTTTGTCGGGGATTTGGAACATTCCCTGGGAATTTCCAAAGTTTCCCCGGTATTTCCCAAATTTTGAAGAGAACTCCAAACATGTCAACATTGATTTTAAGAATCTCCACTAGAGTTTGAGAGATTTTGACGTGAAAGTGTCACCATTTTGTCGGGGAGTTGGAACATTCCCTGAGAATTTCCAAAGTTTGCCCGGGATTTCCCAAATTTTGAAGGGAACTCCAAACATGTCAACATTGATTTTAAGAATCTCCACTGGAGTTTGAGAGATTTTGACGTGAAAGTGTCACCATTTTATCGGGGATTTGGAACATTTCCTGAGAATTTCCAAAGTTTTTCCGGGATTTCCCAAATTTTGAAGGGAACTCCAAACATGTCAACATTGATTTTAAGAATCTCCACTGGAGTTTGAGACATTTTGACGTGAAAGTGTCACAGTTTTGTCGGGGATTTGGAACATTCCCTGAGAATTTCCAAAGTTTCCCCGGGATTTCCCAAATTTTGAAGGAAACTCCAAACATGTCAACATTGGTTTTAGGAATCTCCGCCGGAGTTTGAGAGATTTTTACATGAAAGTGTTACCATTTTGTCAGGGATTTGGAAAATGCCTTGACAATTTCCAAAGTTTTTCCGGGATTTCCCAAATTTTGAAGGGAACTCCAAACATGTCAACATTGATTTTAAGAATCTCCACTGGAGTTTGAGACATTTTGACGTGAAAGTGTCACCATTTTATCGGGGATTTGGAACATTTCCTGAGAATTTCCAAAGTTTCCCCGGGATTTCCCAAATTTTGAAGGGAACTCCAAACATGTCAACATTGATTTGAAGAATCTCCACTGGAGTTTGAGCCATTTTGACGTGAAAGTGTCACCGTTTTGTCGGGGATTTGGAACATTCCCTGAGAATTTCCAAAGTTTCCCCGGGATTTCCCAAATTTTGAAGGAAACTCCAAACATGTCAACATTGGTTTTGAGAATTTCCACATGAGTTTGAGAGATTTTTACATGAAAGTGTTACCATTTTGTCAGGGATTTGGAAAATGCCTTGACAATTTCCAAAGTTTCCCCGGGAATTCCCAAATTTTGAAGGGAAATCCAAACATGTCAGCATTGATTTTAAGAATCTCCACTGGCGTTTGAGAGATTTTGTCGTGAAAGTGTCACCATTTTGTTGGGGATTTGGAACATTCCCTGGGAATTTCCAAAGTTTCCCCGGTATTTCCCAAATTTTGAAGAGAACTCCAAACATGTCAAAATTGATTTGAAGAATCTCCACTGGAGTTTGAGAGATTTTGTCGTGAAAGTGTCACCATTTTGTCGGGGATTTGGAACATTCCCTGGGAATTTCCAAAGTTTTTCCGGGATTTCCCAAATTTTGGAAGGGAACTCCAAACATGTCAACATTGATTTTAAGAATCTCCACTGGAGTTTGAGACATTTTGACGTGAAAGTGTCACCATTTTGTCAGGGATTTGGAACATCCCCTGAGAATTTCCAAAGTTTCCCCGGGATTTCCCAAATTTTGAAGGGAACTCCAAACATGTCAACATTGGTTTTGAGAATTTCCACAGGAGTTTGAGAGATTTTTACATGAAAGTGTTACCATTTTGTCAGGGATTTGGAAAATTCCTTGACAATTTCCAAAGTTTTTCCAGGATTTCCCAAATTTTGAAGGGAACTCCAAACATGTCAACATTGATTTTAAGAATCTCCACTGGCGTTTGAGAGATTTTGACGTGAAAGTGTCACCATTTTGTCAGGGATTTGGAACATTCCCTGGGAATTTTCAAAGTTTCCCCGGGATTTCCCAAATTTTGAAGGCAACTCCAAACATGTCAACATTGATTTTAAGAATCTCCACTGGGGTTTGAGAGATTTTTATGTGAAAGTGTCACCATTTTGTCGGGGATTTGGAACATTCCCTGGGAATTTCCAAAGTTTCCCCGGGATTTCCCAAATTTTGAAGGGAACTCCAAACATGTCAACATTGATTTTAAGAATCTCCACTGGAGTCTGAGACATTTTGACGTGAAAGTGTCACCGTTTTTTCGGGGATTTGGAACATTCCCTGAGAATTTCCAAAGTTTCCCCGGGATTTCCCAAATTTTGAAGGAAACTGCAAACATGTCAACATTGGTTTTGAGAATTTCCACAGGAGTTTGAGAGATTTTTACATGAAAGTGTTACCGTTTTGTCAGGGATTTGGAAAATGCCTTGACAATTTCCAAAGTTTTTCCGGGATTTCCCAAATTTTGAAGGGAACTCCAAACATGTCAACATTGATTTTAAGAATCTCCACCGGAGTTTGAGAGATTTTGACGTGAAAGTGTCACCATTTTGTCGGGGATTTGGAACATTTCCTGACAATTTCCAAAGTTTTTCCGGGATTTCCCAAATTTTGAAGGCAACTCCAAACATGTCAACATTGATTTTAAGAATCTCCACTGGAGTTTGAGAGATTTTGACATGAAATTGTCACCGTGTTGTCGGGGATTTGGAACATTCCCTGAGAATTTCCAAAGTTTCCCCGGGATTTCCCAAATTTTGAAGGAAACTCCAAACATGTCAACATTGGTTTTGAGAATTTCCACAGGAGTTTGAGAGATTTTTACATGAAAGTGTTACCATTTTGTCAGGGATTTGGAAAATGCCTTGACAATTTCCAAAGTTTTTCCGGGATTTCCCAAATTTTGAAGGAAACTCCAAACATGTCAACATTGGTTTTGAGAATTTCCACAGGAGTTTGAGAGATTTTTACATGAAAGTGTTACCATTTTGTCAGGGATTTGGAAAATGCCTTGACAATTTCCAAAGTTTTTCCGGGATTTCCCAAATTTTGAAGGGAACTCCAAACATGTCAACATTGATTTTAAGAATCTCCACCGGAGTTTGAGAGATTTTGACGTGAAAGTGTCACCATTTTGTCGGGGATTTGGAACATTTCCTGACAATTTCCAAAGTTTTTCCGGGATTTCCCAAATTTTGAAGGGAACTCCAAACATGTCAACATTGATTTGAAGAATCTCCACTGGAGTTTGAGACATTTTGACGTGAAAGTGTCACCATTTTGTCGGGGATTTGGAACATTCCCTGAGAATTTCCAAAGTTTCCCCGGGATTTCCCAAATTTTGAAGGGAACTCCAAACATGTCAACATTGATTTTAAGAATCTCCACTGGAGTTTGAGAGATTTTGTCGTGAAAGTGTCACCATTTTGTCGGGGATTTGGAACATTTCCTGGGAATTTACAAAGTTTCCCTGGTATTTCCCAAATTTTGAAGGGAACTCCAAACATGTCAACATTGATTTGAAGAATCTCCACTGGAGTTTGAGACATTTTGACGTGAAAGTGTCACCATTTTGTCGGGGATTTGGAACATTCCCTGAGAATTTCCAAAGTTTCCCCGGGATTTCCCAAATTTTGAAGGCAACTCCAAACATGTCAACATTGATTTTAAGAATCTCCACTGGAGTTTGAGAGATTTTGTCGTGAAAGTGTCACCATTTTGTCGGGGATTTGGAACATTCCCTGGGAATTTCCAAAGTTTCCCTGGTATTTCCCAAATTTTGAAGGGAACTCCAAACATGTCAACATTGATTTGAAGAATCTCCACTGGAGTTTGAGACATTTTGACGTGAAAGTGTCACCATTTTGTCGGGGATTTGGAACATTTCCTGACAATTTCCAAAGTTTTTCAGGGATTTCCCAAATTTTGAAGGGAACTCCAAACATGCCAACATTGATTTTAAGAATCTCCACTGGAGTTTGAGAGATTTTGACATGAAATTGTCACCGTTTTGTCGGGGATTTGGAACATTTCCTGAGAATTTCCAAAGTTTCCCCGGGATTTCCCAAATTTTGAAGGGAACTCCAAACATGTCAACATTGATTTTAAGAATCTCCACTGGAGTTTGAGCCATTTTGACGTGAAAGTGTCACAGTTTTGTCGGGGATTTGGAACATTCCCTGAGAATTTCCAAAGTTTCCCCGGGATTTCCCAAATTTTGAAGGAAACTCCAAACATGTCAACATTGGTTTTGAGAATTTCCACTGGAGTTTGAGAGATTTTTACATGAAAGTGTTACCATTTTGTCAGGGATTTGGAAAATGCCTTGACAATTTCCAAAGTTTTTCCGGGATTTCCCAAATTTTGAAGGGAACTCCAAACATGTCAACATTGATTTTAAGAATCTCCACTGGAGTTTGAGACATTTTGACGTGAAAGTGTCACCATTTTATCGGGGATTTGGAACATTTCCTGAGAATTTCCAAAGTTTCCCCGGGATTTCCCAAATTTTGAAGGGAACTCCAAACATGTCAACATTGATTTGAAGAATCTCCACTGGAGTTTGAGCCATTTTGACGTGAAAGTGTCACCGTTTTGTCGGGGATTTGGAACATTCCCTGAGAATTTCCAAAGTTTCCCCGGGATTTCCCAAATTTTGAAGGAAACTCCAAACATGTCAACATTGGTTTTGAGAATTTCCACATGAGTTTGAGAGATTTTTACATGAAAGTGTTACCATTTTGTCAGGGATTTGGAAAATGCCTTGACAATTTCCAAAGTTTCCCCGGGAATTCCCAAATTTTGAAGGGAAATCCAAACATGTCAGCATTGATTTTAAGAATCTCCACTGGCGTTTGAGAGATTTTGTCGTGAAAGTGTCACCATTTTGTTGGGGATTTGGAACATTCCCTGGGAATTTCCAAAGTTTCCCCGGTATTTCCCAAATTTTGAAGAGAACTCCAAACATGTCAAAATTGATTTGAAGAATCTCCACTGGAGTTTGAGAGATTTTGTCGTGAAAGTGTCACCATTTTGTCGGGGATTTGGAACATTCCCTGGGAATTTCCAAAGTTTTTCCGGGATTTCCCAAATTTTGGAAGGGAACTCCAAACATGTCAACATTGATTTTAAGAATCTCCACTGGAGTTTGAGACATTTTGACGTGAAAGTGTCACCATTTTGTCGGGGATTTGGAACATTCCCTGAGAATTTCCAAAGTTTCCCCGGGATTTCCCAAATTTTGAAGGGAACTCCAAACATGTCAACATTGGTTTTGAGAATTTCCACAGGAGTTTGAGAGATTTTTACATGAAAGTGTTACCATTTTGTCAGGGATTTGGAAAATTCCTTGACAATTTCCAAAGTTTTTCCAGGATTTCCCAAATTTTGAAGGGAACTCCAAACATGTCAACATTGATTTTAAGAATCTCCACTGGCGTTTGAGAGATTTTGACGTGAAAGTGTCACCATTTTGTCAGGGATTTGGAACATTCCCTGGGAATTTTCAAAGTTTCCCCGGGATTTCCCAAATTTTGAAGGCAACTCCAAACATGTCAACATTGATTTTAAGAATCTCCACTGGGGTTTGAGAGATTTTTATGTGAAAGTGTCACCATTTTGTCGGGGATTTGGAACATTCCCTGGGAATTTCCAAAGTTTCCCCGGGATTTCCCAAATTTTGAAGGGAACTCCAAACATGTCAACATTGATTTTAAGAATCTCCACTGGAGTCTGAGACATTTTGACGTGAAAGTGTCACCGTTTTTTCGGGGATTTGGAACATTCCCTGAGAATTTCCAAAGTTTCCCCGGGATTTCCCAAATTTTGAAGGAAACTGCAAACATGTCAACATTGGTTTTGAGAATTTCCACAGGAGTTTGAGAGATTTTTACATGAAAGTGTTACCGTTTTGTCAGGGATTTGGAAAATGCCTTGACAATTTCCAAAGTTTTTCCGGGATTTCCCAAATTTTGAAGGGAACTCCAAACATGTCAACATTGATTTTAAGAATCTCCACCGGAGTTTGAGAGATTTTGACGTGAAAGTGTCACCATTTTGTCGGGGATTTGGAACATTTCCTGACAATTTCCAAAGTTTTTCCGGGATTTCCCAAATTTTGAAGGCAACTCCAAACATGTCAACATTGATTTTAAGAATCTCCACTGGAGTTTGAGAGATTTTGACATGAAATTGTCACCGTGTTGTCGGGGATTTGGAACATTCCCTGAGAATTTCCAAAGTTTCCCCGGGATTTCCCAAATTTTGAAGGAAACTCCAAACATGTCAACATTGGTTTTGAGAATTTCCACAGGAGTTTGAGAGATTTTTACATGAAAGTGTTACCATTTTGTCAGGGATTTGGAAAATGCCTTGACAATTTCCAAAGTTTTTCCGGGATTTCCCAAATTTTGAAGGAAACTCCAAACATGTCAACATTGGTTTTGAGAATTTCCACAGGAGTTTGAGAGATTTTTACATGAAAGTGTTACCATTTTGTCAGGGATTTGGAAAATGCCTTGACAATTTCCAAAGTTTTTCCGGGATTTCCCAAATTTTGAAGGGAACTCCAAACATGTCAACATTGATTTTAAGAATCTCCACCGGAGTTTGAGAGATTTTGACGTGAAAGTGTCACCATTTTGTCGGGGATTTGGAACATTTCCTGACAATTTCCAAAGTTTTTCCGGGATTTCCCAAATTTTGAAGGGAACTCCAAACATGTCAACATTGATTTGAAGAATCTCCACTGGAGTTTGAGACATTTTGACGTGAAAGTGTCACCATTTTGTCGGGGATTTGGAACATTCCCTGAGAATTTCCAAAGTTTCCCCGGGATTTCCCAAATTTTGAAGGGAACTCCAAACATGTCAACATTGATTTTAAGAATCTCCACTGGAGTTTGAGAGATTTTGTCGTGAAAGTGTCACCATTTTGTCGGGGATTTGGAACATTTCCTGGGAATTTACAAAGTTTCTCTGGTATTTCCCAAATTTTGAATGGAACTCCAAACATGTCAACATTGATTTGAAGAATCTCCACTGGAGTTTGAGACATTTTGACGTGAAAGTGTCACCATTTTGTCGGGGATTTGGAACATTCCCTGAGAATTTCCAAAGTTTCCCCGGGATTTCCCAAATTTTGAAGGCAACTCCAAACATGTCAACATTGATTTTAAGAATCTCCACTGGAGTTTGAGAGATTTTGTCGTGAAAGTGTCACCATTTTGTCGGGGATTTGGAACATTCCCTGGGAATTTCCAAAGTTTCCCTGGTATTTCCCAAATTTTGAAGGGAACTCCAAACATGTCAACATTGATTTGAAGAATCTCCACTGGAGTTTGAGACATTTTGACGTGAAAGTGTCACCATTTTGTCGGGGATTTGGAACATTTCCTGACAATTTCCAAAGTTTTTCAGGGATTTCCCAAATTTTGAAGGGAACTCCAAACATGCCAACATTGATTTTAAGAATCTCCACTGGAGTTTGAGAGATTTTGACATGAAATTGTCACCGTTTTGTCGGGGATTTGGAACATTTCCTGAGAATTTCCAAAGTTTCCCCGGGATTTCCCAAATTTTGAAGGGAACTCCAAACATGTCAACATTGATTTTAAGAATCTCCACTGGAGTTTGAGCCATTTTGACGTGAAAGTGTCACAGTTTTGTCGGGGATTTGGAACATTCCCTGAGAATTTCCAAAGTTTCCCCGGGATTTCCCAAATTTTGAAGGAAACTCCAAACATGTCAACATTGGTTTTGAGAATTTCCACTGGAGTTTGAGAGATTTTTACATGAAAGTGTTACCATTTTGTCAGGGATTTGGAAAATGCCTTGACAATTTCCAAAGTTTTTCCGGGATTTCCCAAATTTTGAAGGGAACTCCAAACATGTCAACATTGATTTTAAGAATCTCCACCGGAGTTTGAGAGATTTTGACGTGAAAGTGTCACCATTTTGTCGGGGATTTGGAACATTTCCTGACAATTTCCAAAGTTTTTCCGGGATTTCCCAAATTTTGAAGGGAACTCCAAACATTTCAACATTGATTTGAAGAATCTCCACTGGCGTTTGAGAGATTTTGTCTTGAAAGTGTCACCATTTTGTCGGGGAGTTGGAACATTCCCTGAGAATTTCCAAAGTTTCCCCGGGATTTCCCAAATTTTGAAGGGAACTCCAAACATGTCAACATTGATTTTAAGAATCTCCACAGGAGTTTGAGACATTTTGACGTGAAAGTGTCACCATTTTGTCGGGGATTTGGAACATTCCCTGGGAATTTCCAAAGTTTCCCCGGTATTTCCCACATTTTGAAGGGAACTCCAAACATGTCAACATTGATTTGAAGAATCTCCACTGGAGTTTGAGACATTTTGACGTGAAAGTGTCACCATTTTGTCGGGGATTTGGAACATTGCCTGAGAATTTCCAAAGTTTCCCCGGGATTTCCCAAATTTTGAAGGGAACTCCAAACATGTCAACATTGATGTTAAGAATCTCCACTGGAGTTTGAGACATTTTGTCGTGAAAGTGTCACCATTTTGTCGGGGATTTGGAACATTTCCTGACAATTTCCAAAGTTTTTCCGGGATTTCCCAAATTTTGAAGGGAACTCCAAACATGTCAACATTGATTTGAAGAATCTCCACTGGAGTTTGAGACATTTTGACGTGAAAGTGTCACCATTTTATCGGGGATTTGGAACATTTCCTGAGAATTTCCAAAGTTTTTCCGGGATTTCCCAAATTTTGAAGGGAACTCCAAACTTGTCAACATTGATTTTAAGAATCTCCACTGGAGTTTGAGAGATTTTGACGTGAAAGTGTCACCATTTTGTCGGGGATTTGGAACATTCCCTGGGAATTTCCAAAGTTTCTCTGGTATTTCCCAAATTTTGAAGGGAACTCCAAACATGTCAACATTGATTTGAAGAATCTCCACTGGAGTTTGAGAGATTTTGACGTGAAAGTGTCACCATTTTGTCAGGGATTTGGAAAATGCCTTGACAATTTCCAAAGTTTTTCCGGGATTTCCCAAATTTTGAAGGGAACTCCAAACATGTCAGCATTGATTTTAAGAATCTCCACCGGAGTTTGAGAGATTTTGACGTGAAAGTGTCACCATTTTATCGGGGATTTGGAACATTTCCTGACAATTTCCAAAGTTTTTCCGGGATTTCCCAAATTTTGAAGGGAACTCCAAACATGTCAACATTGATTTTAAGAATCTCCACTGGAGTTTGAGAGATTTTGACATGAAATTGTCACCGTGTTGTCGGGGATTTGGAACATTCCCTGAGAATTTCCAAAGTTTCCCCGGGATTTCCCAAATTTTGAAGGAAACTCCAAACATGTCAACATTGGTTTTGAGAATTTCCACAGGAGTTTGAGAGATTTTGACATGAAAGTGTTACCATTTTGTCAGGGATTTGGAAAATGCCTTGACAATTTCCAAAGTTTTTCCGGGATTTCCCAAATTTTGAAGGGAACTCCAAACATGTCAACATTGATTTTAAGAATCTCCACTGGCGTTTGAGACATTTTGTCGTGAAAGTGTCACCATTTTGTTGGGGATTTGGAACATTCCCTGAGAATTTCCAAAGTTTCCCCGGGATTTCCCAAATTTTGGAAGGGAACTCCAAACATGTCAACATTGATTTTAAGAATCTCCACTGGAGTTTGAGAGATTTTGACGTGAAAGTGTCACCATTTTGTCGGGGATTTGGAACATTCCCTGGGAATTTCCAAAGTTTCCCCGGTATTTCCCAAATTTTGAAGAGAACTCCAAACATGTCAACATTGATTTTAAGAATCTCCACTAGAGTTTGAGAGATTTTGACGTGAAAGTGTCACCATTTTGTCGGGGATTTGGAACATTCCCTGGGAATTTCCAAAGTTTCCCCGGGATTTCCCAAATTTTGAAGGGAACTCCAAACATGTCAACATTGATTTTAAGAATCTCCACCGGAGTTTGAGAGATTTTGACGTGAAAGTGTCACCATTTTGTCGGGGATTTGGAACATTTCCTGACAATTTCCAAAGTTTCCCCGGGATTTCCCAAATTTTGAAGGGAACTCCAAACATGTCAACATTGATTTTAAGAATCTCCACTGGAGTTTGAGACATTTTGACGTGAAAGTGTCACCATTTTGTCGGGGATTTGGAACATTCCCTGAGAATTTCCAAAGTTTCCCCGGGATTTCCCAAATTTTGAAGGGAACTCCAAACATGTCAACATTGATTTTAAGAATCTCCACTGGAGTTTGAGAGATTTTGTCGTGAAAGTGTCACCATTTTGTCGGGGATTTGGAACATTCCCTGGGAATTTCCAAAGTTTCCCTGGTATTTCCCAAATTTTGAAGGGAACTCCAAACATGTCAACATTGATTTGAAGAATCTCCACTGGAGTTTGAGAGATTTTGACGTGAAAGTGTCACCATTTTGTCGGGGATTTGGAACATTCCCTGAGAATTTCCAAAGTTTCCCCGGGATTTCCCAAATTTTGAAGGCAACTCCAAACATGTCAACATTGATTTTAAGAATCTCCACTGGAGTTTGAGAGATTTTGTCGTGAAAGTGTCACCATTTTGTCGGGGATTTGGAACATTCCCTGGGAATTTCCAAAGTTTCCCTGGTATTTCCCAAATTTTGAAGTGAACTCCAAACATGTCAACATTGATTTGAAGAATCTACACTGGAGTTTGAGACATTTTGACGTGAAAGTGTCACCATTTTGTCGGGGATTTGGAACATTTCCTGACAATTTCCAAAGTTTTTCAGGGATTTCCCAAATTTTGAAGGGAACTCCAAACATGCCAACATTGATTTTAAGAATCTCCACTGGAGTTTGAGAGATTTTGACGTGAAAGTGTCACCATTTTGTCGGGGATTTGGAACATTTCCTGACAATTTCCAAAGTTTTTCCGGGATTTCCCAAATTTTGAAGGCAACTCCAAACATGTCAACATTGATTTTAAGAATCTCCACTGGAGTTTGAGAGATTTTGACATGAAATTGTCACCGTGTTGTCGGGGATTTGGAACATTCCCTGAGAATTTCCAAAGTTTCCCCGGGATTTCCCAAATTTTGAAGGAAACTCCAAACATGTCAACATTGGTTTTGAGAATTTCCACAGGAGTTTGAGAGATTTTTACATGAAAGTGTTACCATTTTGTCAGGGATTTGGAAAATGCCTTGACAATTTCCAAAGTTTTTCCGGGATTTCCCAAATTTTGAAGGAAACTCCAAACATGTCAACATTGGTTTTGAGAATTTCCACAGGAGTTTGAGAGATTTTTACATGAAAGTGTTACCATTTTGTCAGGGATTTGGAAAATGCCTTGACAATTTCCAAAGTTTTTCCGGGATTTCCCAAATTTTGAAGGGAACTCCAAACATGTCAACATTGATTTTAAGAATCTCCACCGGAGTTTGAGAGATTTTGACGTGAAAGTGTCACCATTTTGTCGGGGATTTGGAACATTTCCTGACAATTTCCAAAGTTTTTCCGGGATTTCCCAAATTTTGAAGGGAACTCCAAACATGTCAACATTGATTTGAAGAATCTCCACTGGAGTTTGAGACATTTTGACGTGAAAGTGTCACCATTTTGTCGGGGATTTGGAACATTCCCTGAGAATTTCCAAAGTTTCCCCGGGATTTCCCAAATTTTGAAGGGAACTCCAAACATGTCAACATTGATTTTAAGAATCTCCACTGGAGTTTGAGAGATTTTGTCGTGAAAGTGTCACCATTTTGTCGGGGATTTGGAACATTTCCTGGGAATTTACAAAGTTTCCCTGGTATTTCCCAAATTTTGAAGGGAACTCCAAACATGTCAACATTGATTTGAAGAATCTCCACTGGAGTTTGAGACATTTTGACGTGAAAGTGTCACCATTTTGTCGGGGATTTGGAACATTCCCTGAGAATTTCCAAAGTTTCCCCGGGATTTCCCAAATTTTGAAGGCAACTCCAAACATGTCAACATTGATTTTAAGAATCTCCACTGGAGTTTGAGAGATTTTGTCGTGAAAGTGTCACCATTTTGTCGGGGATTTGGAACATTCCCTGGGAATTTCCAAAGTTTCCCTGGTATTTCCCAAATTTTGAAGTGAACTCCAAACATGTCAACATTGATTTGAAGAATCTACACTGGAGTTTGAGACATTTTGACGTGAAAGTGTCACCATTTTGTCGGGGATTTGGAACATTTCCTGACAATTTCCAAAGTTTTTCAGGGATTTCCCAAATTTTGAAGGGAACTCCAAACATGCCAACATTGATTTTAAGAATCTCCACTGGAGTTTGAGAGATTTTGACGTGAAAGTGTCACCATTTTGTCGGGGATTTGGAACATTTCCTGACAATTTCCAAAGTTTTTCCGGGATTTCCCAAATTTTGAAGGCAACTCCAAACATGTCAACATTGATTTTAAGAATCTCCACTGGAGTTTGAGAGATTTTGACATGAAATTGTCACCGTGTTGTCGGGGATTTGGAACATTCCCTGAGAATTTCCAAAGTTTCCCCGGGATTTCCCAAATTTTGAAGGAAACTCCAAACATGTCAACATTGGTTTTGAGAATTTCCACAGGAGTTTGAGAGATTTTTACATGAAAGTGTTACCATTTTGTCAGGGATTTGGAAAATGCCTTGACAATTTCCAAAGTTTTTCCGGGATTTCCCAAATTTTGAAGGAAACTCCAAACATGTCAACATTGGTTTTGAGAATTTCCACAGGAGTTTGAGAGATTTTTACATGAAAGTGTTACCATTTTGTCAGGGATTTGGAAAATGCCTTGACAATTTCCAAAGTTTTTCCGGGATTTCCCAAATTTTGAAGGGAACTCCAAACATGTCAACATTGATTTTAAGAATCTCCACCGGAGTTTGAGAGATTTTGACGTGAAAGTGTCACCATTTTGTCGGGGATTTGGAACATTTCCTGACAATTTCCAAAGTTTTTCCGGGATTTCCCAAATTTTGAAGGGAACTCCAAACATGTCAACATTGATTTGAAGAATCTCCACTGGAGTTTGAGACATTTTGACGTGAAAGTGTCACCATTTTGTCGGGGATTTGGAACATTCCCTGAGAATTTCCAAAGTTTCCCCGGGATTTCCCAAATTTTGAAGGGAACTCCAAACATGTCAACATTGATTTTAAGAATCTCCACTGGAGTTTGAGAGATTTTGTCGTGAAAGTGTCACCATTTTGTCGGGGATTTGGAACATTTCCTGGGAATTTACAAAGTTTCCCTGGTATTTCCCAAATTTTGAAGGGAACTCCAAACATGTCAACATTGATTTGAAGAATCTCCACTGGAGTTTGAGACATTTTGACGTGAAAGTGTCACCATTTTGTCGGGGATTTGGAACATTCCCTGAGAATTTCCAAAGTTTCCCCGGGATTTCCCAAATTTTGAAGGCAACTCCAAACATGTCAACATTGATTTTAAGAATCTCCACTGGAGTTTGAGAGATTTTGTCGTGAAAGTGTCACCATTTTGTCGGGGATTTGGAACATTCCCTGGGAATTTCCAAAGTTTCCCTGGTATTTCCCAAATTTTGAAGGGAACTCCAAACATGTCAACATTGATTTGAAGAATCTCCACTGGAGTTTGAGACATTTTGACGTGAAAGTGTCACCATTTTGTCGGGGATTTGGAACATTTCCTGACAATTTCCAAAGTTTTTCAGGGATTTCCCAAATTTTGAAGGGAACTCCAAACATGCCAACATTGATTTTAAGAATCTCCACTGGAGTTTGAGAGATTTTGACATGAAATTGTCACCGTTTTGTCGGGGATTTGGAACATTTCCTGAGAATTTCCAAAGTTTCCCCGGGATTTCCCAAATTTTGAAGGGAACTCCAAACATGTCAACATTGATTTTAAGAATCTCCACTGGAGTTTGAGCCATTTTGACGTGAAAGTGTCACAGTTTTGTCGGGGATTTGGAACATTCCCTGAGAATTTCCAAAGTTTCCCCGGGATTTCCCAAATTTTGAAGGAAACTCCAAACATGTCAACATTGGTTTTGAGAATTTCCACTGGAGTTTGAGAGATTTTTACATGAAAGTGTTACCATTTTGTCAGGGATTTGGAAAATGCCTTGACAATTTCCAAAGTTTTTCCGGGATTTCCCAAATTTTGAAGGGAACTCCAAACATGTCAACATTGATTTTAAGAATCTCCACCGGAGTTTGAGAGATTTTGACGTGAAAGTGTCACCATTTTGTCGGGGATTTGGAACATTTCCTGACAATTTCCAAAGTTTTTCCGGGATTTCCCAAATTTTGAAGGGAACTCCAAACATTTCAACATTGATTTGAAGAATCTCCACTGGCGTTTGAGAGATTTTGTCTTGAAAGTGTCACCATTTTGTCGGGGAGTTGGAACATTCCCTGAGAATTTCCAAAGTTTCCCCGGGATTTCCCAAATTTTGAAGGGAACTCCAAACATGTCAACATTGATTTTAAGAATCTCCACAGGAGTTTGAGACATTTTGACGTGAAAGTGTCACCATTTTGTCGGGGATTTGGAACATTCCCTGGGAATTTCCAAAGTTTCCCCGGTATTTCCCACATTTTGAAGGGAACTCCAAACATGTCAACATTGATTTGAAGAATCTCCACTGGAGTTTGAGACATTTTGACGTGAAAGTGTCACCATTTTGTCGGGGATTTGGAACATTGCCTGAGAATTTCCAAAGTTTCCCCGGGATTTCCCAAATTTTGAAGGGAACTCCAAACATGTCAACATTGATGTTAAGAATCTCCACTGGAGTTTGAGACATTTTGTCGTGAAAGTGTCACCATTTTGTCGGGGATTTGGAACATTTCCTGACAATTTCCAAAGTTTTTCCGGGATTTCCCAAATTTTGAAGGGAACTCCAAACATGTCAACATTGATTTGAAGAATCTCCACTGGAGTTTGAGACATTTTGACGTGAAAGTGTCACCATTTTATCGGGGATTTGGAACATTTCCTGAGAATTTCCAAAGTTTTTCCGGGATTTCCCAAATTTTGAAGGGAACTCCAAACTTGTCAACATTGATTTTAAGAATCTCCACTGGAGTTTGAGAGATTTTGACGTGAAAGTGTCACCATTTTGTCGGGGATTTGGAACATTCCCTGGGAATTTCCAAAGTTTCTCTGGTATTTCCCAAATTTTGAAGGGAACTCCAAACATGTCAACATTGATTTGAAGAATCTCCACTGGAGTTTGAGAGATTTTGACGTGAAAGTGTCACCATTTTGTCAGGGATTTGGAAAATGCCTTGACAATTTCCAAAGTTTTTCCGGGATTTCCCAAATTTTGAAGGGAACTCCAAACATGTCAGCATTGATTTTAAGAATCTCCACCGGAGTTTGAGAGATTTTGACGTGAAAGTGTCACCATTTTATCGGGGATTTGGAACATTTCCTGACAATTTCCAAAGTTTTTCCGGGATTTCCCAAATTTTGAAGGGAACTCCAAACATGTCAACATTGATTTTAAGAATCTCCACTGGAGTTTGAGAGATTTTGACATGAAATTGTCACCGTGTTGTCGGGGATTTGGAACATTCCCTGAGAATTTCCAAAGTTTCCCCGGGATTTCCCAAATTTTGAAGGAAACTCCAAACATGTCAACATTGGTTTTGAGAATTTCCACAGGAGTTTGAGAGATTTTGACATGAAAGTGTTACCATTTTGTCAGGGATTTGGAAAATGCCTTGACAATTTCCAAAGTTTTTCCGGGATTTCCCAAATTTTGAAGGGAACTCCAAACATGTCAACATTGATTTTAAGAATCTCCACTGGCGTTTGAGACATTTTGTCGTGAAAGTGTCACCATTTTGTTGGGGATTTGGAACATTCCCTGAGAATTTCCAAAGTTTCCCCGGGATTTCCCAAATTTTGGAAGGGAACTCCAAACATGTCAACATTGATTTTAAGAATCTCCACTGGAGTTTGAGAGATTTTGACGTGAAAGTGTCACCATTTTGTCGGGGATTTGGAACATTCCCTGGGAATTTCCAAAGTTTCCCCGGTATTTCCCAAATTTTGAAGAGAACTCCAAACATGTCAACATTGATTTTAAGAATCTCCACTAGAGTTTGAGAGATTTTGACGTGAAAGTGTCACCATTTTGTCGGGGATTTGGAACATTCCCTGGGAATTTCCAAAGTTTCCCCGGGATTTCCCAAATTTTGAAGGGAACTCCAAACATGTCAACATTGATTTTAAGAATCTCCACCGGAGTTTGAGAGATTTTGACGTGAAAGTGTCACCATTTTGTCGGGGATTTGGAACATTTCCTGACAATTTCCAAAGTTTCCCCGGGATTTCCCAAATTTTGAAGGGAACTCCAAACATGTCAACATTGATTTTAAGAATCTCCACTGGAGTTTGAGACATTTTGACGTGAAAGTGTCACCATTTTGTCGGGGATTTGGAACATTCCCTGAGAATTTCCAAAGTTTCCCCGGGATTTCCCAAATTTTGAAGGGAACTCCAAACATGTCAACATTGATTTTAAGAATCTCCACTGGAGTTTGAGAGATTTTGTCGTGAAAGTGTCACCATTTTGTCGGGGATTTGGAACATTCCCTGGGAATTTCCAAAGTTTCCCTGGTATTTCCCAAATTTTGAAGGGAACTCCAAACATGTCAACATTGATTTGAAGAATCTCCACTGGAGTTTGAGAGATTTTGACGTGAAAGTGTCACCATTTTGTCGGGGATTTGGAACATTCCCTGAGAATTTCCAAAGTTTCCCCGGGATTTCCCAAATTTTGAAGGCAACTCCAAACATGTCAACATTGATTTTAAGAATCTCCACTGGAGTTTGAGACATTTTGTCGTGAAAGTGTCACCATTTTGTCGGGGATTTGGAACATTCCCTGGGAATTTCCAAAGTTTCCCTGGTATTTCCCAAATTTTGAAGTGAACTCCAAACATGTCAACATTGATTTGAAGAATCTACACTGGAGTTTGAGACATTTTGACGTGAAAGTGTCACCATTTTGTCGGGGATTTGGAACATTTCCTGACAATTTCCAAAGTTTTTCAGGGATTTCCCAAATTTTGAAGGGAACTCCAAACATGCCAACATTGATTTTAAGAATCTCCACTGGAGTTTGAGAGATTTTGACATGAAATTGTCACCGTTTTGTCGGGGATTTGGAACATTTCCTGAGAATTTCCAAAGTTTCCCCGGGATTTCCCAAATTTTGAAGGGAACTCCAAACATGTCAACATTGATTTTAAGAATCTCCACTGGAGTTTGAGACATTTTGACGTGAAAGTGTCACCGTTTTGTCGGGGATTTGGAACATTCCCTGAGAATTTCCAAAGTTTCCCCGGGATTTCCCAAATTTTGAAGGAAACTCCAAACATGTCAACATTGGTTTTGAGAATTTCCACAGGAGTTTGAGAGATTTTTACATGAAAGTGTTACCATTTTGTCAGGGATTTGGAAAATGCCTTGACAATTTCCAAAGTTTTTCCGGGATTTCCCAAATTTTGAAGGAAACTCCAAACATGTCAACATTGGTTTTGAGAATTTCCACAGGAGTTTGAGAGATTTTTACATGAAAGTGTTACCATTTTGTCAGGGATTTGGAAAATGCCTTGACAATTTCCAAAGTTTTTCCGGGATTTCCCAAATTTTGAAGGAAACTCCAAACATGTCAACATTGGTTTTGAGAATTTCCACAGGAGTTTGAGAGATTTTTACATGAAAGTGTTACCATTTTGTCAGGGATTTGGAAAATGCCTTGACAATTTCCAAAGTTTTTCCGGGATTTCCCAAATTTTGAAGGGAACTCCAAACATGTCAACATTGATTTTAAGAATCTCCACCGGAGTTTGAGAGATTTTGACGTGAAAGTGTCACCATTTTGTCGGGGATTTGGAACATTTCCTGACAATTTCCAAAGTTTTTCCGGGATTTCCCAAATTTTGAAGGGAACTCCAAACATGTCAACATTGATTTGAAGAATCTCCACTGGAGTTTGAGACATTTTGACGTGAAAGTGTCACCATTTTGTCGGGGATTTGGAACATTCCCTGAGAATTTCCAAAGTTTCCCCGGGATTTCCCAAATTTTGAAGGGAACTCCAAACATGTCAACATTGATTTTAAGAATCTCCACTGGAGTTTGAGAGATTTTGTCGTGAAAGTGTCACCATTTTGTCGGGGATTTGGAACATTTCCTGGGAATTTACAAAGTTTCTCTGGTATTTCCCAAATTTTGAATGGAACTCCAAACATGTCAACATTGATTTGAAGAATCTCCACTGGAGTTTGAGACATTTTGACGTGAAAGTGTCACCATTTTGTCGGGGATTTGGAACATTCCCTGAGAATTTCCAAAGTTTCCCCGGGATTTCCCAAATTTTGAAGGCAACTCCAAACATGTCAACATTGATTTTAAGAATCTCCACTGGAGTTTGAGAGATTTTGTCGTGAAAGTGTCACCATTTTGTCGGGGATTTGGAACATTCCCTGGGAATTTCCAAAGTTTCCCTGGTATTTCCCAAATTTTGAAGGGAACTCCAAACATGTCAACATTGATTTGAAGAATCTCCACTGGAGTTTGAGACATTTTGACGTGAAAGTGTCACCATTTTGTCGGGGATTTGGAACATTTCCTGACAATTTCCAAAGTTTTTCAGGGATTTCCCAAATTTTGAAGGGAACTCCAAACATGCCAACATTGATTTTAAGAATCTCCACTGGAGTTTGAGAGATTTTGACATGAAATTGTCACCGTTTTGTCGGGGATTTGGAACATTTCCTGAGAATTTCCAAAGTTTCCCCGGGATTTCCCAAATTTTGAAGGGAACTCCAAACATGTCAACATTGATTTTAAGAATCTCCACTGGAGTTTGAGCCATTTTGACGTGAAAGTGTCACAGTTTTGTCGGGGATTTGGAACATTCCCTGAGAATTTCCAAAGTTTCCCCGGGATTTCCCAAATTTTGAAGGAAACTCCAAACATGTCAACATTGGTTTTGAGAATTTCCACTGGAGTTTGAGAGATTTTTACATGAAAGTGTTACCATTTTGTCAGGGATTTGGAAAATGCCTTGACAATTTCCAAAGTTTTTCCGGGATTTCCCAAATTTTGAAGGGAACTCCAAACATGTCAACATTGATTTTAAGAATCTCCACCGGAGTTTGAGAGATTTTGACGTGAAAGTGTCACCATTTTGTCGGGGATTTGGAACATTTCCTGACAATTTCCAAAGTTTTTCCGGGATTTCCCAAATTTTGAAGGGAACTCCAAACATTTCAACATTGATTTGAAGAATCTCCACTGGCGTTTGAGAGATTTTGTCTTGAAAGTGTCACCATTTTGTCGGGGAGTTGGAACATTCCCTGAGAATTTCCAAAGTTTCCCCGGGATTTCCCAAATTTTGAAGGGAACTCCAAACATGTCAACATTGATTTTAAGAATCTCCACAGGAGTTTGAGACATTTTGACGTGAAAGTGTCACCATTTTGTCGGGGATTTGGAACATTCCCTGGGAATTTCCAAAGTTTCCCCGGTATTTCCCACATTTTGAAGGGAACTCCAAACATGTCAACATTGATTTGAAGAATCTCCACTGGAGTTTGAGACATTTTGACGTGAAAGTGTCACCATTTTGTCGGGGATTTGGAACATTGCCTGAGAATTTCCAAAGTTTCCCCGGGATTTCCCAAATTTTGAAGGGAACTCCAAACATGTCAACATTGATGTTAAGAATCTCCACTGGAGTTTGAGACATTTTGTCGTGAAAGTGTCACCATTTTGTCGGGGATTTGGAACATTTCCTGACAATTTCCAAAGTTTTTCCGGGATTTCCCAAATTTTGAAGGGAACTCCAAACATGTCAACATTGATTTGAAGAATCTCCACTGGAGTTTGAGACATTTTGACGTGAAAGTGTCACCATTTTATCGGGGATTTGGAACATTTCCTGAGAATTTCCAAAGTTTTTCCGGGATTTCCCAAATTTTGAAGGGAACTCCAAACTTGTCAACATTGATTTTAAGAATCTCCACTGGAGTTTGAGAGATTTTGACGTGAAAGTGTCACCATTTTGTCGGGGATTTGGAACATTCCCTGGGAATTTCCAAAGTTTCTCTGGTATTTCCCAAATTTTGAAGGGAACTCCAAACATGTCAACATTGATTTGAAGAATCTCCACTGGAGTTTGAGAGATTTTGACGTGAAAGTGTCACCATTTTGTCAGGGATTTGGAAAATGCCTTGACAATTTCCAAAGTTTTTCCGGGATTTCCCAAATTTTGAAGGGAACTCCAAACATGTCAGCATTGATTTTAAGAATCTCCACCGGAGTTTGAGAGATTTTGACGTGAAAGTGTCACCATTTTATCGGGGATTTGGAACATTTCCTGACAATTTCCAAAGTTTTTCCGGGATTTCCCAAATTTTGAAGGGAACTCCAAACATGTCAACATTGATTTTAAGAATCTCCACTGGAGTTTGAGAGATTTTGACATGAAATTGTCACCGTGTTGTCGGGGATTTGGAACATTCCCTGAGAATTTCCAAAGTTTCCCCGGGATTTCCCAAATTTTGAAGGAAACTCCAAACATGTCAACATTGGTTTTGAGAATTTCCACAGGAGTTTGAGAGATTTTGACATGAAAGTGTTACCATTTTGTCAGGGATTTGGAAAATGCCTTGACAATTTCCAAAGTTTTTCCGGGATTTCCCAAATTTTGAAGGGAACTCCAAACATGTCAACATTGATTTTAAGAATCTCCACTGGCGTTTGAGACATTTTGTCGTGAAAGTGTCACCATTTTGTTGGGGATTTGGAACATTCCCTGAGAATTTCCAAAGTTTCCCCGGGATTTCCCAAATTTTGGAAGGGAACTCCAAACATGTCAACATTGATTTTAAGAATCTCCACTGGAGTTTGAGAGATTTTGACGTGAAAGTGTCACCATTTTGTCGGGGATTTGGAACATTCCCTGGGAATTTCCAAAGTTTCCCCGGTATTTCCCAAATTTTGAAGAGAACTCCAAACATGTCAACATTGATTTTAAGAATCTCCACTAGAGTTTGAGAGATTTTGACGTGAAAGTGTCACCATTTTGTCGGGGATTTGGAACATTCCCTGGGAATTTCCAAAGTTTCCCCGGGATTTCCCAAATTTTGAAGGGAACTCCAAACATGTCAACATTGATTTTAAGAATCTCCACCGGAGTTTGAGAGATTTTGACGTGAAAGTGTCACCATTTTGTCGGGGATTTGGAACATTTCCTGACAATTTCCAAAGTTTCCCCGGGATTTCCCAAATTTTGAAGGGAACTCCAAACATGTCAACATTGATTTTAAGAATCTCCACTGGAGTTTGAGACATTTTGACGTGAAAGTGTCACCATTTTGTCGGGGATTTGGAACATTCCCTGAGAATTTCCAAAGTTTCCCCGGGATTTCCCAAATTTTGAAGGGAACTCCAAACATGTCAACATTGATTTTAAGAATCTCCACTGGAGTTTGAGAGATTTTGTCGTGAAAGTGTCACCATTTTGTCGGGGATTTGGAACATTCCCTGGGAATTTCCAAAGTTTCCCTGGTATTTCCCAAATTTTGAAGGGAACTCCAAACATGTCAACATTGATTTGAAGAATCTCCACTGGAGTTTGAGAGATTTTGACGTGAAAGTGTCACCATTTTGTCGGGGATTTGGAACATTCCCTGAGAATTTCCAAAGTTTCCCCGGGATTTCCCAAATTTTGAAGGCAACTCCAAACATGTCAACATTGATTTTAAGAATCTCCACTGGAGTTTGAGAGATTTTGTCGTGAAAGTGTCACCATTTTGTCGGGGATTTGGAACATTCCCTGGGAATTTCCAAAGTTTCCCTGGTATTTCCCAAATTTTGAAGTGAACTCCAAACATGTCAACATTGATTTGAAGAATCTACACTGGAGTTTGAGACATTTTGACGTGAAAGTGTCACCATTTTGTCGGGGATTTGGAACATTTCCTGACAATTTCCAAAGTTTTTCAGGGATTTCCCAAATTTTGAAGGGAACTCCAAACATGCCAACATTGATTTTAAGAATCTCCACTGGAGTTTGAGAGATTTTGACGTGAAAGTGTCACCATTTTGTCGGGGATTTGGAACATTTCCTGACAATTTCCAAAGTTTTTCCGGGATTTCCCAAATTTTGAAGGCAACTCCAAACATGTCAACATTGATTTTAAGAATCTCCACTGGAGTTTGAGAGATTTTGACATGAAATTGTCACCGTGTTGTCGGGGATTTGGAACATTCCCTGAGAATTTCCAAAGTTTCCCCGGGATTTCCCAAATTTTGAAGGAAACTCCAAACATGTCAACATTGGTTTTGAGAATTTCCACAGGAGTTTGAGAGATTTTTACATGAAAGTGTTACCATTTTGTCAGGGATTTGGAAAATGCCTTGACAATTTCCAAAGTTTTTCCGGGATTTCCCAAATTTTGAAGGAAACTCCAAACATGTCAACATTGGTTTTGAGAATTTCCACAGGAGTTTGAGAGATTTTTACATGAAAGTGTTACCATTTTGTCAGGGATTTGGAAAATGCCTTGACAATTTCCAAAGTTTTTCCGGGATTTCCCAAATTTTGAAGGGAACTCCAAACATGTCAACATTGATTTTAAGAATCTCCACCGGAGTTTGAGAGATTTTGACGTGAAAGTGTCACCATTTTGTCGGGGATTTGGAACATTTCCTGACAATTTCCAAAGTTTTTCCGGGATTTCCCAAATTTTGAAGGGAACTCCAAACATGTCAACATTGATTTGAAGAATCTCCACTGGAGTTTGAGACATTTTGACGTGAAAGTGTCACCATTTTGTCGGGGATTTGGAACATTCCCTGAGAATTTCCAAAGTTTCCCCGGGATTTCCCAAATTTTGAAGGGAACTCCAAACATGTCAACATTGATTTTAAGAATCTCCACTGGAGTTTGAGAGATTTTGTCGTGAAAGTGTCACCATTTTGTCGGGGATTTGGAACATTTCCTGGGAATTTACAAAGTTTCCCTGGTATTTCCCAAATTTTGAAGGGAACTCCAAACATGTCAACATTGATTTGAAGAATCTCCACTGGAGTTTGAGACATTTTGACGTGAAAGTGTCACCATTTTGTCGGGGATTTGGAACATTCCCTGAGAATTTCCAAAGTTTCCCCGGGATTTCCCAAATTTTGAAGGCAACTCCAAACATGTCAACATTGATTTTAAGAATCTCCACTGGAGTTTGAGAGATTTTGTCGTGAAAGTGTCACCATTTTGTCGGGGATTTGGAACATTCCCTGGGAATTTCCAAAGTTTCCCTGGTATTTCCCAAATTTTGAAGTGAACTCCAAACATGTCAACATTGATTTGAAGAATCTACACTGGAGTTTGAGACATTTTGACGTGAAAGTGTCACCATTTTGTCGGGGATTTGGAACATTTCCTGACAATTTCCAAAGTTTTTCAGGGATTTCCCAAATTTTGAAGGGAACTCCAAACATGCCAACATTGATTTTAAGAATCTCCACTGGAGTTTGAGAGATTTTGACGTGAAAGTGTCACCATTTTGTCGGGGATTTGGAACATTTCCTGACAATTTCCAAAGTTTTTCCGGGATTTCCCAAATTTTGAAGGCAACTCCAAACATGTCAACATTGATTTTAAGAATCTCCACTGGAGTTTGAGAGATTTTGACATGAAATTGTCACCGTGTTGTCGGGGATTTGGAACATTCCCTGAGAATTTCCAAAGTTTCCCCGGGATTTCCCAAATTTTGAAGGAAACTCCAAACATGTCAACATTGGTTTTGAGAATTTCCACAGGAGTTTGAGAGATTTTTACATGAAAGTGTTACCATTTTGTCAGGGATTTGGAAAATGCCTTGACAATTTCCAAAGTTTTTCCGGGATTTCCCAAATTTTGAAGGAAACTCCAAACATGTCAACATTGGTTTTGAGAATTTCCACAGGAGTTTGAGAGATTTTTACATGAAAGTGTTACCATTTTGTCAGGGATTTGGAAAATGCCTTGACAATTTCCAAAGTTTTTCCGGGATTTCCCAAATTTTGAAGGGAACTCCAAACATGTCAACATTGATTTTAAGAATCTCCACCGGAGTTTGAGAGATTTTGACGTGAAAGTGTCACCATTTTGTCGGGGATTTGGAACATTTCCTGACAATTTCCAAAGTTTTTCCGGGATTTCCCAAATTTTGAAGGGAACTCCAAACATGTCAACATTGATTTGAAGAATCTCCACTGGAGTTTGAGACATTTTGACGTGAAAGTGTCACCATTTTGTCGGGGATTTGGAACATTCCCTGAGAATTTCCAAAGTTTCCCCGGGATTTCCCAAATTTTGAAGGGAACTCCAAACATGTCAACATTGATTTTAAGAATCTCCACTGGAGTTTGAGAGATTTTGTCGTGAAAGTGTCACCATTTTGTCGGGGATTTGGAACATTTCCTGGGAATTTACAAAGTTTCCCTGGTATTTCCCAAATTTTGAAGGGAACTCCAAACATGTCAACATTGATTTGAAGAATCTCCACTGGAGTTTGAGACATTTTGACGTGAAAGTGTCACCATTTTGTCGGGGATTTGGAACATTCCCTGAGAATTTCCAAAGTTTCCCCGGGATTTCCCAAATTTTGAAGGCAACTCCAAACATGTCAACATTGATTTTAAGAATCTCCACTGGAGTTTGAGAGATTTTGTCGTGAAAGTGTCACCATTTTGTCGGGGATTTGGAACATTCCCTGGGAATTTCCAAAGTTTCCCTGGTATTTCCCAAATTTTGAAGGGAACTCCAAACATGTCAACATTGATTTGAAGAATCTCCACTGGAGTTTGAGACATTTTGACGTGAAAGTGTCACCATTTTGTCGGGGATTTGGAACATTTCCTGACAATTTCCAAAGTTTTTCAGGGATTTCCCAAATTTTGAAGGGAACTCCAAACATGCCAACATTGATTTTAAGAATCTCCACTGGAGTTTGAGAGATTTTGACATGAAATTGTCACCGTTTTGTCGGGGATTTGGAACATTTCCTGAGAATTTCCAAAGTTTCCCCGGGATTTCCCAAATTTTGAAGGGAACTCCAAACATGTCAACATTGATTTTAAGAATCTCCACTGGAGTTTGAGCCATTTTGACGTGAAAGTGTCACAGTTTTGTCGGGGATTTGGAACATTCCCTGAGAATTTCCAAAGTTTCCCCGGGATTTCCCAAATTTTGAAGGAAACTCCAAACATGTCAACATTGGTTTTGAGAATTTCCACTGGAGTTTGAGAGATTTTTACATGAAAGTGTTACCATTTTGTCAGGGATTTGGAAAATGCCTTGACAATTTCCAAAGTTTTTCCGGGATTTCCCAAATTTTGAAGGGAACTCCAAACATGTCAACATTGATTTTAAGAATCTCCACCGGAGTTTGAGAGATTTTGACGTGAAAGTGTCACCATTTTGTCGGGGATTTGGAACATTTCCTGACAATTTCCAAAGTTTTTCCGGGATTTCCCAAATTTTGAAGGGAACTCCAAACATTTCAACATTGATTTGAAGAATCTCCACTGGCGTTTGAGAGATTTTGTCTTGAAAGTGTCACCATTTTGTCGGGGAGTTGGAACATTCCCTGAGAATTTCCAAAGTTTCCCCGGGATTTCCCAAATTTTGAAGGGAACTCCAAACATGTCAACATTGATTTTAAGAATCTCCACAGGAGTTTGAGACATTTTGACGTGAAAGTGTCACCATTTTGTCGGGGATTTGGAACATTCCCTGGGAATTTCCAAAGTTTCCCCGGTATTTCCCACATTTTGAAGGGAACTCCAAACATGTCAACATTGATTTGAAGAATCTCCACTGGAGTTTGAGACATTTTGACGTGAAAGTGTCACCATTTTGTCGGGGATTTGGAACATTGCCTGAGAATTTCCAAAGTTTCCCCGGGATTTCCCAAATTTTGAAGGGAACTCCAAACATGTCAACATTGATGTTAAGAATCTCCACTGGAGTTTGAGACATTTTGTCGTGAAAGTGTCACCATTTTGTCGGGGATTTGGAACATTTCCTGACAATTTCCAAAGTTTTTCCGGGATTTCCCAAATTTTGAAGGGAACTCCAAACATGTCAACATTGATTTGAAGAATCTCCACTGGAGTTTGAGACATTTTGACGTGAAAGTGTCACCATTTTATCGGGGATTTGGAACATTTCCTGAGAATTTCCAAAGTTTTTCCGGGATTTCCCAAATTTTGAAGGGAACTCCAAACTTGTCAACATTGATTTTAAGAATCTCCACTGGAGTTTGAGAGATTTTGACGTGAAAGTGTCACCATTTTGTCGGGGATTTGGAACATTCCCTGGGAATTTCCAAAGTTTCTCTGGTATTTCCCAAATTTTGAAGGGAACTCCAAACATGTCAACATTGATTTGAAGAATCTCCACTGGAGTTTGAGAGATTTTGACGTGAAAGTGTCACCATTTTGTCAGGGATTTGGAAAATGCCTTGACAATTTCCAAAGTTTTTCCGGGATTTCCCAAATTTTGAAGGGAACTCCAAACATGTCAGCATTGATTTTAAGAATCTCCACCGGAGTTTGAGAGATTTTGACGTGAAAGTGTCACCATTTTATCGGGGATTTGGAACATTTCCTGACAATTTCCAAAGTTTTTCCGGGATTTCCCAAATTTTGAAGGGAACTCCAAACATGTCAACATTGATTTTAAGAATCTCCACTGGAGTTTGAGAGATTTTGACATGAAATTGTCACCGTGTTGTCGGGGATTTGGAACATTCCCTGAGAATTTCCAAAGTTTCCCCGGGATTTCCCAAATTTTGAAGGAAACTCCAAACATGTCAACATTGGTTTTGAGAATTTCCACAGGAGTTTGAGAGATTTTGACATGAAAGTGTTACCATTTTGTCAGGGATTTGGAAAATGCCTTGACAATTTCCAAAGTTTTTCCGGGATTTCCCAAATTTTGAAGGGAACTCCAAACATGTCAACATTGATTTTAAGAATCTCCACTGGCGTTTGAGACATTTTGTCGTGAAAGTGTCACCATTTTGTTGGGGATTTGGAACATTCCCTGAGAATTTCCAAAGTTTCCCCGGGATTTCCCAAATTTTGGAAGGGAACTCCAAACATGTCAACATTGATTTTAAGAATCTCCACTGGAGTTTGAGAGATTTTGACGTGAAAGTGTCACCATTTTGTCGGGGATTTGGAACATTCCCTGGGAATTTCCAAAGTTTCCCCGGTATTTCCCAAATTTTGAAGAGAACTCCAAACATGTCAACATTGATTTTAAGAATCTCCACTAGAGTTTGAGAGATTTTGACGTGAAAGTGTCACCATTTTGTCGGGGATTTGGAACATTCCCTGGGAATTTCCAAAGTTTCCCCGGGATTTCCCAAATTTTGAAGGGAACTCCAAACATGTCAACATTGATTTTAAGAATCTCCACCGGAGTTTGAGAGATTTTGACGTGAAAGTGTCACCATTTTGTCGGGGATTTGGAACATTTCCTGACAATTTCCAAAGTTTCCCCGGGATTTCCCAAATTTTGAAGGGAACTCCAAACATGTCAACATTGATTTTAAGAATCTCCACTGGAGTTTGAGACATTTTGACGTGAAAGTGTCACCATTTTGTCGGGGATTTGGAACATTCCCTGAGAATTTCCAAAGTTTCCCCGGGATTTCCCAAATTTTGAAGGGAACTCCAAACATGTCAACATTGATTTTAAGAATCTCCACTGGAGTTTGAGAGATTTTGTCGTGAAAGTGTCACCATTTTGTCGGGGATTTGGAACATTCCCTGGGAATTTCCAAAGTTTCCCTGGTATTTCCCAAATTTTGAAGGGAACTCCAAACATGTCAACATTGATTTGAAGAATCTCCACTGGAGTTTGAGAGATTTTGACGTGAAAGTGTCACCATTTTGTCGGGGATTTGGAACATTCCCTGAGAATTTCCAAAGTTTCCCCGGGATTTCCCAAATTTTGAAGGCAACTCCAAACATGTCAACATTGATTTTAAGAATCTCCACTGGAGTTTGAGACATTTTGTCGTGAAAGTGTCACCATTTTGTCGGGGATTTGGAACATTCCCTGGGAATTTCCAAAGTTTCCCTGGTATTTCCCAAATTTTGAAGTGAACTCCAAACATGTCAACATTGATTTGAAGAATCTACACTGGAGTTTGAGACATTTTGACGTGAAAGTGTCACCATTTTGTCGGGGATTTGGAACATTTCCTGACAATTTCCAAAGTTTTTCAGGGATTTCCCAAATTTTGAAGGGAACTCCAAACATGCCAACATTGATTTTAAGAATCTCCACTGGAGTTTGAGAGATTTTGACATGAAATTGTCACCGTTTTGTCGGGGATTTGGAACATTTCCTGAGAATTTCCAAAGTTTCCCCGGGATTTCCCAAATTTTGAAGGGAACTCCAAACATGTCAACATTGATTTTAAGAATCTCCACTGGAGTTTGAGACATTTTGACGTGAAAGTGTCACCGTTTTGTCGGGGATTTGGAACATTCCCTGAGAATTTCCAAAGTTTCCCCGGGATTTCCCAAATTTTGAAGGAAACTCCAAACATGTCAACATTGGTTTTGAGAATTTCCACAGGAGTTTGAGAGATTTTTACATGAAAGTGTTACCATTTTGTCAGGGATTTGGAAAATGCCTTGACAATTTCCAAAGTTTTTCCGGGATTTCCCAAATTTTGAAGGAAACTCCAAACATGTCAACATTGGTTTTGAGAATTTCCACAGGAGTTTGAGAGATTTTTACATGAAAGTGTTACCATTTTGTCAGGGATTTGGAAAATGCCTTGACAATTTCCAAAGTTTTTCCGGGATTTCCCAAATTTTGAAGGGAACTCCAAACATGTCAACATTGATTTTAAGAATCTCCACCGGAGTTTGAGAGATTTTGACGTGAAAGTGTCACCATTTTGTCGGGGATTTGGAACATTTCCTGACAATTTCCAAAGTTTTTCCGGGATTTCCCAAATTTTGAAGGGAACTCCAAACATGTCAACATTGATTTGAAGAATCTCCACTGGAGTTTGAGACATTTTGACGTGAAAGTGTCACCATTTTGTCGGGGATTTGGAACATTCCCTGAGAATTTCCAAAGTTTGCCCGGGATTTCCCAAATTTTGAAGGGAACTCCAAACATGTCAACATTGATTTTAAGAATCTCCACTGGAGTTTGAGAGATTTTGTCGTGAAAGTGTCACCATTTTGTCGGGGATTTGGAACATTTCCTGGGAATTTACAAAGTTTCCCTGGTATTTCCCAAATTTTGAAGGGAACTCCAAACATGTCAACATTGATTTTAAGAATCTCCACTGGAGTTTGAGACATTTTGACGTGAAAGTGTCACCATTTTGTCGGGGATTTGGAACATTCCCTGAGAATTTCCAAAGTTTCCCCGGGATTTCCCAAATTTTGAAGGCAACTCCAAACATGTCAACATTGATTTTAAGAATCTCCACTGGAGTTTGAGAGATTTTGTCGTGAAAGTGTCACCATTTTGTCGGGGATTTGGAACATTCCCTGGGAATTTCCAAAGTTTCCCTGGTATTTCCCAAATTTTGAAGGGAACTCCAAACATGTCAACATTGATTTGAAGAATCTCCACTGGAGTTTGAGACATTTTGACGTGAAAGTGTCACCATTTTGTCGGGGATTTGGAACATTTCCTGACAATTTCCAAAGTTTTTCAGGGATTTCCCAAATTTTGAAGGGAACTCCAAACATGCCAACATTGATTTTAAGAATCTCCACTGGAGTTTGAGAGATTTTGACATGAAATTGTCACCGTTTTGTCGGGGATTTGGAACATTTCCTGAGAATTTCCAAAGTTTCCCCGGGATTTCCCAAATTTTGAAGGGAACTCCAAACATGTCAACATTGATTTTAAGAATCTCCACTGGAGTTTGAGCCATTTTGACGTGAAAGTGTCACAGTTTTGTCGGGGATTTGGAACATTCCCTGAGAATTTCCAAAGTTTCCCCGGGATTTCCCAAATTTTGAAGGAAACTCCAAACATGTCAACATTGGTTTTGAGAATTTCCACAGGAGTTTGAGAGATTTTGACATGAAAGTGTTACCATTTTGTCAGGGATTTGGAAAATGCCTTGACAATTTCCAAAGTTTTTCCGGGATTTCCCAAATTTTGAAGGGAACTCCAAACATGTCAACATTGATTTTAAGAATCTCCACTGGCGTTTGAGACATTTTGTCGTGAAAGTGTCACCATTTTGTTGGGGATTTGGAACATTCCCTGAGAATTTCCAAAGTTTCCCCGGGATTTCCCAAATTTTGGAAGGGAACTCCAAACATGTCAACATTGATTTTAAGAATCTCCACTGGAGTTTGAGAGATTTTGACGTGAAAGTGTCACCATTTTGTCGGGGATTTGGAACATTCCCTGGGAATTTCCAAAGTTTCCCCGGTATTTCCCAAATTTTGAAGAGAACTCCAAACATGTCAACATTGATTTTAAGAATCTCCACTAGAGTTTGAGAGATTTTGACGTGAAAGTGTC
Organism: Streptopelia decaocto; assembly: GCF_964273445.1. Lineage (NCBI taxonomy): Eukaryota > Metazoa > Chordata > Aves > Columbiformes > Columbidae > Streptopelia > Streptopelia decaocto. The sequence continues at coordinate 15,314,106 of NC_138669.1, forward strand.
ACCATTTTGTCGGGGATTTGGAACATTCCCTGGGAATTTCCAAAGTTTCCCCGGGATTTCCCAAATTTTGAAGGGAACTCCAAACATGTCAACATTGATTTTAAGAATCTCCACCGGAGTTTGAGAGATTTTGACGTGAAAGTGTCACCATTTTGTCGGGGATTTGGAACATTTCCTGACAATTTCCAAAGTTTTTCCGGGATTTCCCAAATTTTGAAGGGAACTCCAAACATGTCAACATTGATTTTAAGAATCTCCACTGGAGTTTGAGAGATTTTGACGTGAAAGTGTCACCATTTTGTCGGGGATTTGGAACATTCCCTGGGAATTTCCAAAGTTTCCCCGGGATTTCCCAAATTTTGAAGGGAACTCCAAACATGTCAACATTGATTGTAAGAATCTCCACTGGAGTTTGAGACATTTTGACGTGAAAGTGTCACCATTTTGTCGGGGATTTGGAACATTCCCTGGGAATTTCCAAAGTTTTTCCGGGATTTCCCAAATTTTGAAGGGAATTCCAAACATGTCAACATTGATTTTAAGAATCTCCACTGGAGTTTGAGACATTTTGACGTGAAAGTGTCACCATTTTGTCGGGGATTTGGAACATTCCCTGAGAATTTCCAAAGTTTCCCCGGGATTTCCCAAATTTTGAAGGCAACTCCAAACATGTCAACATTGATTTTAAGAATCTCCACTGGAGTTTGAGAGATTTTGTCGTGAAAGTGTCACCATTTTGTCGGGGATTTGGAACATTCCCTGGGAATTTCCAAAGTTTCCCTGGTATTTCCCAAATTTTGAAGTGAACTCCAAACATGTCAACATTGATTTGAAGAATCTACACTGGAGTTTGAGACATTTTGACGTGAAAGTGTCACCATTTTGTCGGGGATTTGGAACATTTCCTGACAATTTCCAAAGTTTTTCAGGGATTTCCCAAATTTTGAAGGGAACTCCAAACATGCCAACATTGATTTTAAGAATCTCCACTGGAGTTTGAGAGATTTTGACATGAAATTGTCACCGTTTTGTCGGGGATTTGGAACATTTCCTGAGAATTTCCAAAGTTTCCCCGGGATTTCCCAAATTTTGAAGGGAACTCCAAACATGTCAACATTGATTTTAAGAATCTCCACTGGAGTTTGAGACATTTTTACATGAAAGTGTTACCATTTTGTCAGGGATTTGGAAAATGCCTTGACAATTTCCAAAGTTTTTCCGGGATTTCCCAAATTTTGAAGGGAACTCCAAACATGTCAACATTGATTTTAAGAATCTCCACCGGAGTTTGAGAGATTTTGACGTGAAAGTGTCACCATTTTGTCGGGGATTTGGAACATTTCCTGACAATTTCCAAAGTTTTTCCGGGATTTCCCAAATTTTGAAGGCAACTCCAAACATGTCAACATTGATTTTAAGAATCTCCACTGGAGTTTGAGAGATTTTGACATGAAATTGTCACCGTGTTGTCGGGGATTTGGAACATTCCCTGAGAATTTCCAAAGTTTCCCCGGGATTTCCCAAATTTTGAAGGAAACTCCAAACATGTCAACATTGGTTTTGAGAATTTCCACAGGAGTTTGAGAGATTTTTACATGAAAGTGTTACCATTTTGTCAGGGATTTGGAAAATGCCTTGACAATTTCCAAAGTTTTTCCGGGATTTCCCAAATTTTGAAGGAAACTCCAAACATGTCAACATTGGTTTTGAGAATTTCCACAGGAGTTTGAGAGATTTTTACATGAAAGTGTTACCATTTTGTCAGGGATTTGGAAAATGCCTTGACAATTTCCAAAGTTTTTCCGGGATTTCCCAAATTTTGAAGGGAACTCCAAACATGTCAACATTGATTTTAAGAATCTCCACCGGAGTTTGAGAGATTTTGACGTGAAAGTGTCACCATTTTGTCGGGGATTTGGAACATTTCCTGACAATTTCCAAAGTTTTTCCGGGATTTCCCAAATTTTGAAGGGAACTCCAAACATGTCAACATTGATTTGAAGAATCTCCACTGGAGTTTGAGACATTTTGACGTGAAAGTGTCACCATTTTGTCGGGGATTTGGAACATTCCCTGAGAATTTCCAAAGTTTGCCCGGGATTTCCCAAATTTTGAAGGGAACTCCAAACATGTCAACATTGATTTTAAGAATCTCCACTGGAGTTTGAGAGATTTTGTCGTGAAAGTGTCACCATTTTGTCGGGGATTTGGAACATTTCCTGGGAATTTACAAAGTTTCCCTGGTATTTCCCAAATTTTGAAGGGAACTCCAAACATGTCAACATTGATTTTAAGAATCTCCACTGGAGTTTGAGACATTTTGACGTGAAAGTGTCACAGTTTTGTCGGGGATTTGGAACATTCCCTGAGAATTTCCAAAGTTTCCCCGGGATTTCCCAAATTTTGAAGGCAACTCCAAACATGTCAACATTGATTTTAAGAATCTCCACTGGAGTTTGAGAGATTTTGTCGTGAAAGTGTCACCATTTTGTCGGGGATTTGGAACATTCCCTGGGAATTTCCAAAGTTTCCCTGGTATTTCCCAAATTTTGAAGGGAACTCCAAACATGTCAACATTGATTTGAAGAATCTCCACTGGAGTTTGAGACATTTTGACGTGAAAGTGTCACCATTTTGTCGGGGATTTGGAACATTTCCTGACAATTTCCAAAGTTTTTCAGGGATTTCCCAAATTTTGAAGGGAACTCCAAACATGCCAACATTGATTTTAAGAATCTCCACTGGAGTTTGAGAGATTTTGACATGAAATTGTCACCGTTTTGTCGGGGATTTGGAACATTTCCTGAGAATTTCCAAAGTTTCCCCGGGATTTCCCAAATTTTGAAGGGAACTCCAAACATGTCAACATTGATTTTAAGAATCTCCACTGGAGTTTGAGCCATTTTGACGTGAAAGTGTCACAGTTTTGTCGGGGATTTGGAACATTCCCTGAGAATTTCCAAAGTTTCCCCGGGATTTCCCAAATTTTGAAGGAAACTCCAAACATGTCAACATTGGTTTTGAGAATTTCCACAGGAGTTTGAGAGATTTTTACATGAAAGTGTTACCATTTTGTCAGGGATTTGGAAAATGCCTTGACAATTTCCAAAGTTTTTCCGGGATTTCCCAAATTTTGAAGGGAACTCCAAACATGTCAACATTGATTTTAAGAATCTCCACCGGAGTTTGAGAGATTTTGACGTGAAAGTGTCACCATTTTGTCGGGGATTTGGAACATTTCCTGACAATTTCCAAAGTTTTTCCGGGATTTCCCAAATTTTGAAGGCAACTCCAAACATTTCAACATTGATTTGAAGAATCTCCACTGGCGTTTGAGAGATTTTGTCTTGAAAGTGTCACCATTTTGTCGGGGAGTTGGAACATTCCCTGAGAATTTCCAAAGTTTCCCCGGGATTTCCCAAATTTTGAAGGGAACTCCAAACATGTCAACATTGATTTTAAGAATCTCCACAGGAGTTTGAGACATTTTGACGTGAAAGTGTCACCATTTTGTCGGGGATTTGGAACATTCCCTGGGAATTTCCAAAGTTTCCCCGGTATTTCCCACATTTTGAAGGGAACTCCAAACATGTCAACATTGATTTGAAGAATCTCCACTGGAGTTTGAGACATTTTGACGTGAAAGTGTCACCATTTTGTCGGGGATTTGGAACATTGCCTGAGAATTTCCAAAGTTTCCCCGGGATTTCCCAAATTTTGAAGGGAACTCCAAACATGTCAACATTGATGTTAAGAATCTCCACTGGAGTTTGAGACATTTTGTCGTGAAAGTGTCACCATTTTGTCGGGGATTTGGAACATTTCCTGACAATTTCCAAAGTTTTTCCGGGATTTCCCAAATTTTGAAGGGAACTCCAAACATGTCAACATTGATTTGAAGAATCTCCACTGGAGTTTGAGACATTTTGACGTGAAAGTGTCACCATTTTATCGGGGATTTGGAACATTTCCTGAGAATTTCCAAAGTTTTTCCGGGATTTCCCAAATTTTGAAGGGAACTCCAAACTTGTCAACATTGATTTTAAGAATCTCCACTGGAGTTTGAGAGATTTTGACGTGAAAGTGTCACCATTTTGTCGGGGATTTGGAACATTCCCTGGGAATTTCCAAAGTTTCTCTGGTATTTCCCAAATTTTGAAGGGAACTCCAAACATGTCAACATTGATTTGAAGAATCTCCACTGGAGTTTGAGAGATTTTGACGTGAAAGTGTCACCATTTTGTCAGGGATTTGGAAAATGCCTTGACAATTTCCAAAGTTTTTCCGGGATTTCCCAAATTTTGAAGGGAACTCCAAACATGTCAGCATTGATTTTAAGAATCTCCACCGGAGTTTGAGAGATTTTGACGTGAAAGTGTCACCATTTTGTCGGGGATTTGGAACATTTCCTGACAATTTCCAAAGTTTTTCCGGGATTTCCCAAATTTTGAAGGGAACTCCAAACATGTCAACATTGATTTTAAGAATCTCCACTGGAGTTTGAGAGATTTTGACATGAAATTGTCACCGTGTTGTCGGGGATTTGGAACATTCCCTGAGAATTTCCAAAGTTTCCCCGGGATTTCCCAAATTTTGAAGGAAACTCCAAACATGTCAACATTGGTTTTGAGAATTTCCACAGGAGTTTGAGAGATTTTGACATGAAAGTGTTACCATTTTGTCAGGGATTTGGAAAATGCCTTGACAATTTCCAAAGTTTTTCCGGGATTTCCCAAATTTTGAAGGGAACTCCAAACATGTCAACATTGATTTTAAGAATCTCCACTGGCGTTTGAGAGATTTTGTCGTGAAAGTGTCACCATTTTGTTGGGGATTTGGAACATTCCCTGAGAATTTCCAAAGTTTCCCCGGGATTTCCCAAATTTTGGAAGGGAACTCCAAACATGTCAACATTGATTTTAAGAATCTCCACTGGAGTTTGAGAGATTTTGACGTGAAAGTGTCACCATTTTGTCGGGGATTTGGAACATTCCCTGGGAATTTCCAAAGTTTCCCCGGGATTTCCCAAATTTTGAAGAGAACTCCAAACATGTCAACATTGATTTTAAGAATCTCCACTAGAGTTTGAGAGATTTTGACGTGAAAGTGTCACCATTTTGTCGGGGATTTGGAACATTCCCTGAGAATTTCCAAAGTTTCCCCGGGATTTCCCAAATTTTGAAGGGAACTCCAAACATGTCAACATTGATTTTAAGAATCTCCACTGGAGTTTGAGACATTTTGACGTGAAAGTGTCACCATTTTGTCGGGGATTTGGAACATTCCCTGGGAATTTCCAAAGTTTCCCCGGGATTTCCCAACTTTTGAAGGGAACTCCAAACATGTCAACATTGATGTTAAGAATCTCCACTGGAGTTTGAGACATTTTGTCGTGAAAGTGTCACCATTTTGTCGGGGATTTGGAACATTTCCTGACAATTTCCAAAGTTTTTCCGGGATTTCCCAAATTTTGAAGGGAACTCCAAACATGTCAACATTGATTTGAAGAATCTCCACTGGAGTTTGAGACATTTTGACGTGAAAGTGTCACCATTTTGTCGGGGATTTGGAACATTTCCTGAGAATTTCCAAAGTTTTTCCGGGATTTCCCAAATTTTGAAGGGAACTCCAAACTTGTCAACATTGATTTTAAGAATCTCCACTGGAGTTTGAGACATTTTGACGTGAAAGTGTCACCATTTTGTCGGGGATTTGGAACATTCCCTGGGAATTTCCAAAGTTTCTCTGGTATTTCCCAAATTTTGAAGGGAACTCCAAACATGTCAACATTGATTTGAAGAATCTCCACTGGAGTTTGAGAGATTTTGACATGAAAGTGTCACCATTTTGTCAGGGATTTGGAAAATGCCTTGACAATTTCCAAAGTTTTTCCGGGATTTCCCAAATTTTGAAGGGAACTCCAAACATGTCAGCATTGATTTTAAGAATCTCCACCGGAGTTTGAGAGATTTTGACGTGAAAGTGTCACCATTTTGTCGGGGATTTGGAACATTTCCTGACAATTTCCAAAGTTTTTCCGGGATTTCCCAAATTTTGAAGGGAACTCCAAACATGTCAACATTGATTTTAAGAATCTCCACTGGAGTTTGAGAGATTTTGACATGAAATTGTCACCGTGTTGTCGGGGATTTGGAACATTCCCTGAGAATTTCCAAAGTTTCCCCGGGATTTCCCAAATTTTGAAGGAAACTCCAAACATGTCAACATTGGTTTTGAGAATTTCCACAGGAGTTTGAGAGATTTTTACATGAAAGTGTTACCATTTTGTCAGGTATTTGGAAAATGCCTTGACAATTTCCAAAGTTTTTCCGGGATTTCCCAAATTTTGAAGGGAACTCCAAACATGTCAACATTGATTTTAAGAATCTCCACTGGCGTTTGAGAGATTTTGTCGTGAAAGTGTCACCATTTTGTTGGGGATTTGGAACATTCCCTGAGAATTTCCAAAGTTTCCCCGGGATTTCCCAAATTTTGGAAGGGAACTCCAAACATGTCAACATTGATTTTAAGAATCTCCACTGGAGTTTGAGAGATTTTGACGTGAAAGTGTCACCATTTTGTCGGGGATTTGGAACATTCCCTGGGAATTTCCAAAGTTTCCCCGGTATTTCCCAAATTTTGAAGAGAACTCCAAACATGTCAACATTGATTTTAAGAATCTCCACTAGAGTTTGAGAGATTTTGACGTGAAAGTGTCACCATTTTGTTGGGGATTTGGAACATTCCCTGAGAATTTCCAAAGTTTGCCCGGGATTTCCCAAATTTTGAAGGGAACTCCAAACATGTCAACATTGATTTTAAGAATCTCCACTGGAGTTTGAGAGATTTTGACGTGAAAGTGTCACCATTTTATCGGGGATTTGGAACATTTCCTGAGAATTTCCAAAGTTTGCCCGGGATTTCCCAAATTTTGAAGGGAACTCCAAACATGTCAACATTGATTTGAAGAATCTCCACTGGAGTTTGAGACATTTTGACGTGAAAGTGTCACAGTTTTGTCGGGGATTTGGAACATTCCCTGAGAATTTCCAAAGTTTCCCCGGGATTTCCCAAATTTTGAAGGAAACTCCAAACATGTCAACATTGGTTTTAGGAATCTCCACTGGAGTTTGAGACATTTTGACGTGAAAGTGTCACCATTTTGTCGGGGATTTGGAACATTCCCTGGGAATTTCCAAAGTTTCCCCGGGATTTCCCAACTTTTGAAGGGAACTCCAAACATGTCAACATTGATGTTAAGAATCTCCACTGGAGTTTGAGACATTTTGTCGTGAAAGTGTCACCATTTTGTCGGGGATTTGGAACATTTCCTGACAATTTCCAAAGTTTTTCCGGGATTTCCCAAATTTTGAAGGGAACTCCAAACATGTCAACATTGATTTGAAGAATCTCCACTGGAGTTTGAGACATTTTGACGTGAAAGTGTCACCATTTTGTCGGGGATTTGGAACATTTCCTGAGAATTTCCAAAGTTTTTCCGGGATTTCCCAAATTTTGAAGGGAACTCCAAACTTGTCAACATTGATTTTAAGAATCTCCACTGGAGTTTGAGACATTTTGACGTGAAAGTGTCACCATTTTGTCGGGGATTTGGAACATTCCCTGGGAATTTCCAAAGTTTCTCTGGTATTTCCCAAATTTTGAAGGGAACTCCAAACATGTCAACATTGATTTGAAGAATCTCCACTGGAGTTTGAGAGATTTTGACATGAAAGTGTCACCATTTTGTCAGGGATTTGGAAAATGCCTTGACAATTTCCAAAGTTTTTCCGGGATTTCCCAAATTTTGAAGGGAACTCCAAACATGTCAGCATTGATTTTAAGAATCTCCACCGGAGTTTGAGAGATTTTGACGTGAAAGTGTCACCATTTTGTCGGGGATTTGGAACATTTCCTGACAATTTCCAAAGTTTTTCCGGGATTTCCCAAATTTTGAAGGGAACTCCAAACATGTCAACATTGATTTTAAGAATCTCCACTGGAGTTTGAGAGATTTTGACATGAAATTGTCACCGTGTTGTCGGGGATTTGGAACATTCCCTGAGAATTTCCAAAGTTTCCCCGGGATTTCCCAAATTTTGAAGGAAACTCCAAACATGTCAACATTGGTTTTGAGAATTTCCACAGGAGTTTGAGAGATTTTTACATGAAAGTGTTACCATTTTGTCAGGTATTTGGAAAATGCCTTGACAATTTCCAAAGTTTTTCCGGGATTTCCCAAATTTTGAAGGGAACTCCAAACATGTCAACATTGATTTTAAGAATCTCCACTGGCGTTTGAGAGATTTTGTCGTGAAAGTGTCACCATTTTGTTGGGGATTTGGAACATTCCCTGAGAATTTCCAAAGTTTCCCCGGGATTTCCCAAATTTTGGAAGGGAACTCCAAACATGTCAACATTGATTTTAAGAATCTCCACTGGAGTTTGAGAGATTTTGACGTGAAAGTGTCACCATTTTGTCGGGGATTTGGAACATTCCCTGGGAATTTCCAAAGTTTCCCCGGTATTTCCCAAATTTTGAAGAGAACTCCAAACATGTCAACATTGATTTTAAGAATCTCCACTAGAGTTTGAGAGATTTTGACGTGAAAGTGTCACCATTTTGTTGGGGATTTGGAACATTCCCTGAGAATTTCCAAAGTTTGCCCGGGATTTCCCAAATTTTGAAGGGAACTCCAAACATGTCAACATTGATTTTAAGAATCTCCACTGGAGTTTGAGAGATTTTGACGTGAAAGTGTCACCATTTTATCGGGGATTTGGAACATTTCCTGAGAATTTCCAAAGTTTGCCCGGGATTTCCCAAATTTTGAAGGGAACTCCAAACATGTCAACATTGATTTGAAGAATCTCCACTGGAGTTTGAGACATTTTGACGTGAAAGTGTCACAGTTTTGTCGGGGATTTGGAACATTCCCTGAGAATTTCCAAAGTTTCCCCGGGATTTCCCAAATTTTGAAGGAAACTCCAAACATGTCAACATTGGTTTTAGGAATCTCCACCGGAGTTTGAGAGATTTTTACATGAAAGTGTTACCATTTTGTCAGGGATTTGGAAAATGCCTTGACAATTTCCAAAGTTTTTCCGGGATTTCCCAAATTTTGAAGGGAACTCCAAACATGTCAACATTGATTTTAAGAATCTCCACTGGAGTTTGAGACATTTTGACGTGAAAGTGTCACCATTTTATCGGGGATTTGGAACATTACCTGAGAATTTCCAAAGTTTCCCCGGGATTTCCCAAATTTTGAAGGGAACTCCAAACATGTCAACATTGATTTTAAGAATCTCCACTGGAGTTTGAGCCATTTTGACGTGAAAGTGTCACCGTTTTGTCGGGGATTTGGAACATTCCCTGAGAATTTCCAAAGTTTCCCCGGGATTTCCCAAATTTTGAAGGAAACTCCAAACATGTCAACATTGGTTTTGAGAATTTCCACAGGAGTTTGAGAGATTTTTACATGAAAGTGTTACCATTTTTTTCAGGGATTTGGAAAATGCCTTGACAATTTCCAAAGTTTCCCCGGGAATTCCCAAATTTTGAAGGGAACTCCAAACATGTCAGCATTGATTTTAAGAATCTCCACTGGCGTTTGAGAGATTTTGTCGTGAAAGTGTCACCATTTTGTTGGGGATTTGGAACATTCCCTGGGAATTTCCAAAGTTTCCCCGGTATTTCCCAAATTTTGAAGAGAACTCCAAACATGTCAACATTGATTTGAAGAATCTCCACTGGAGTTTGAGAGATTTTGTCGTGAAAGTGTCACCATTTTGTCGGGGATTTGGAACATTCCCTGGGAATTTCCAAAGTTTTTCCGGGATTTCCCAAATTTTGGAAGGGAACTCCAAACATGTCAACATTGATTTTAAGAATCTCCACTGGAGTTTGAGACATTTTGACGTGAAAGTGTCACCGTTTTTTCGGGGATTTGGAACATCCCCTGAGAATTTCCAAAGTTTCCCCGGGATTTCCCAAATTTTGAAGGGAACTCCAATTTGTCAACATTGGTTTTGAGAATTTCCACAGGAGTTTGAGAGATTTTTACATGAAAGTGCTACCATTTTGTCAGGGATTTGGAAAATTCCTTGACAATTTCCAAAGTTTTTCCAGGATTTCCCAAATTTTGAAGGGAACTCCAAACATGTCAACATTGATTTTAAGAATCTCCACTGGCGTTTGAGAGATTTTGACGTGAAAGTGTCACCATTTTGTCAGGGATTTGGAACATTCCCTGGGAATTTCCAAAGTTTCCCCGGGATTTCCCAAATTTTGAAGGCAACTCCAAACATGTCAACATTGATTTTAAGAATCTCCACTGGAGTTTGATAGATTTTTATGTGAAAGTGTCACCATTTTGTCGGGGATTTGGAACATTCCCTGGGAATTTCCAAAGTTTCCCCGGGATTTCCCAAATTTTGAAGGCAACTCCAAACATGTCAACATTGATTTTAAGAATCTCCACTGGAGTCTGAGACATTTTGACGTGAAAGTGTCACCGTTTTTTCGGGGATTTGGAACATTCCCTGAGAATTTCCAAAGTTTCCCCGGGATTTCCCAAATTTTGAAGGAAACTGCAAACATGTCAACATTGGTTTTGAGAATTTCCACAGGAGTTTGAGAGATTTTTACATGAAAGTGTTACCGTTTTGTCAGGGATTTGGAAAATTCCTTGACAATTTCCAAAGTTTTTCAGGGATTTCCCAAATTTTGAAGGGAACTCCAAACATGTCAACATTGATTTTAAGAATCTCCACTGGAGTTTGAGACATTTTGTCGTGAAAGTGTCACCATTTTGTCGGGGATTTGGAACATTCCCTGGGAATTTCCAAAGTTTCCCCGGTATTTCCCAAATTTTGAAGGGAACTCCAAACATGTCAACATTGATTTTAAGAATCTCCACTGGAGTTTGAGACATTTTGACGTGAAAGTGTCACCATTTTATCGGGGATTTGGAACATTTCCTGAGAATTTCCAAAGTCTCCCCGGGATTTCCCAAATTTTGAAGGGAACTCCAAACATGTCAACATTGATTTTAAGAATCTCCACTGGAGTTTGAGACATTTTGACGTGAAAGTGTCACCGTTTTGTCGGGGATTTGGAACATTCCCTGAGAATTTCCAAAGTTTCCCCGGGATTTCCCAAATTTTGAAGGAAACTCCAAACATGTCAACATTGGTTTTGAGAATTTCCACAGGAGTTTGAGAGATTTTTACATGAAAGTGTTACCATTTTGTCAGGGATTTGGAAAATGCCTTGACAATTTCCAAAGTTTTTCAGGGATTTCCCAAATTTTGAAGGGAACTCCAAACATGTCAACATTGATTTTAAGAATCTCCACCGGAGTTTGAGAGATTTTGACGTGAAAGTGTAACCATTTTGTCGGGGATTTGGAATATTTCCTGACAATTTCCAAAGTTTTTCCGGGATTTCCCAAATTTTGAAGGGAACTCCAAACATGTCAACATTGATTTTAAGAATCTCCACTGGAGTTTGAGAGATTTTGACATGAAATTGTCACCGTGTTGTCGGGGATTTGGAACATTCCCTGAGAATTTCCAAAGTTTCCCCGGGATTTCCCAAATTTTGAAGGAAACTCCAAACATGTCAACATTGGTTTTGAGAATTTCCACAGGAGTTTGAGAGATTTTTACATGAAAGTGTTACCATTTTGTCAGGGATTTGGAAAATGCCTTGACAATTTCCAAAGTTTTTCCGGGATTTCCCAAATTTTGAAGGGAACTCCAAACATGTCAACATTGATTTTAAGAATCTCCACTGGAGTTTGAGACATTTTGACGTGAAAGTGTCACCATTTTGTCGGGGATTTGGAACATTCCCTGGGAATTTCCAAAGTTTCCCCGGTATTTCCCAAATTTTGAAGAGAACTCCAAACATGTCAACATTGATTTTAAGAATCTCCACTGGAGTTTGAGACATTTTGACGTGAAAGTGTCACCATTTTGTCGGGGATTTGGAACATTCCCTGAGAATTTCCAAAGTTTCCCCGGGATTTCCCAAATTTTGAAGGGAACTCCAAACATGTCAACATTGATTTTAAGAATCTCCACTGGAGTTTGAGAGATTTTGACGTGAAAGTGTCACCATTTTATCGGGGATTTGGAACATTTCCTGAGAATTTCCAAAGTTTCCCCGGGATTTCCCAAATTTTGAAGGGAACTCCAAACATGTCAACATTGATTTGAAGAATCTCCACTGGAGTTTGAGACATTTTGACGTGAAAGTGTCACCATTTTGTCGGGGATTTGGAACATTCCCTGAGAATTTCCAAAGTTTCCCCGGAATTTCCCAAATTTTGGAAGGCAACTCCAAACATGTCAACATTGATTTTAAGAATCTCCACTGGAGTTTGAGAGATTTTGTCGTGAAAGTGTCACCATTTTGTCGGGGATTTGGAACATTCCCTGGGAATTTCCAAAGTTTCCCTGGTATTTCCCAAATTTTGAAGGGAACTCCAAACATGTCAACATTGATTTGAAGAATCTCCACTGGAGTTTGAGACATTTTGACGTGAAAGTGTCACCATTTTGTCGGGGATTTGGAACATTCCCTGAGAATTTCCAAAGTTTCCCCGGGATTTCCCAAATTTTGAAGGGAACTCCAAACATGTCAACATTGATTTTAAGAATCTCCACTGGAGTTTGAGAGATTTTGTCGTGAAAGTGTCACCATTTTGTCGGGGATTTGGAACATTCCCTGGGAATTTCCAAAGTTTCCCTGGTATTTCCCAAATTTTGAAGGGAACTCCAAACATGTCAACATTGATTTTAAGAATCTCCACTGGAGTTTGAGACATTTTGACGTGAAAGTGTCACCATTTTGTCGGGGATTTGGAACATTTCCTGAGAATTTCCAAAGTTTTTCAGGGATTTCCCAAATTTTGAAGGGAACTCCAAACATGCCAACATTGATTTTAAGAATCTCCACTGGAGTTTGAGAGATTTTGACATGAAATTGTCACCATTTTGTCGGGGATTTGGAACATTTCCTGAGAATTTCCAAAGTTTCCCCGGGATTTCCCAAATTTTGAAGGGAACTCCAAACATGTCAACATTGATTTTAAGAATCTCCACTGGAGTTTGAGAGATTTTGACATGAAATTGTCACCGTGTTGTCGGGGATTTGGAACATTCCCTGAGAATTTCCAAAGTTTCCCCGGGATTTCCCAAATTTTGAAGGAAACTCCAAACATGTCAACATTGGTTTTGAGAATTTCCACAGGAGTTTGAGAGATTTTTACATGAAAGTGTTACCATTTTGTCAGGGATTTGGAAAATGCCTTGACAATTTCCAAAGTTTTTCTGGGATTTCCCAAATTTTGAAGGGAACTCCAAACATGTCAACATTGATTTGAAGAATCTCCACTGGAGTTTGAGAGATTTTGACGTGAAAGTGTCACCATTTTATCGGGGATTTGGAACATTTCCTGAGAATTTCCAAAGTTTTTCCGGGATTTCCCAAATTTTGAAGGGAACTCCAAACATGTCAACATTGATTTGAAGAATCTCCACTGGAGTTTGAGACATTTTGACGTGAAAGTGTCACCATTTTGTCGGGGATTTGGAACATTCCCTGAGAATTTCCAAAGTTTCCCCGGGATTTCCCAAATTTTGAAGGCAACTCCAAACATGTCAACATTGATTTTAAGAATCTCCACTGGAGTTTGAGAGATTTTGTCGTGAAAGTGTCACCATTTTGTCGGGGATTTGGAACATTCCCTGGGAATTTCCAAAGTTTCCCTGGTATTTCCCAAATTTTGAAGGGAACTCCAAACATGTCAACATTGATTTGAAGAATCTCCACTGGAGTTTGAGACATTTTGACGTGAAAGTGTCACCATTTTGTCGGGGATTTGGAACATTCCCTGAGAATTTCCAAAGTTTCCCCGGGATTTCCCAAATTTTGAAGGGAACTCCAAACATGTCAACATTGATTTTAAGAATCTCCACTGGAGTTTGAGAGATTTTGTCGTGAAAGTGTCACCATTTTGTCGGGGATTTGGAACATTCCCTGGGAATTTCCAAAGTTTCCCTGGTATTTCCCAAATTTTGAAGGGAACTCCAAACATGTCAACATTGATTTTAAGAATCTCCACTGGAGTTTGAGACATTTTGACGTGAAAGTGTCACCATTTTGTCGGGGATTTGGAACATTTCCTGAGAATTTCCAAAGTTTTTCAGGGATTTCCCAAATTTTGAAGGGAACTCCAAACATGCCAACATTGATTTTAAGAATCTCCACTGGAGTTTGAGAGATTTTGACATGAAATTGTCACCGTTTTGTCGGGGATTTGGAACATTTCCTGAGAATTTCCAAAGTTTCCCCGGGATTTCCCAAATTTTGAAGGGAACTCCAAACATGTCAACATTGATTTTAAGAATCTCCACTGGAGTTTGAGACATTTTGACGTGAAAGTGTCACCATTTTGTCGGGGATTTGGAACATTCCCTGAGAATTTCCAAAGTTTCCCCGGGATTTCCCAAATTTTGAAGGGAACTCCAAACATGTCAACATTGATTTTAAGAATCTCCACTGGAGTTTGAGAGATTTTGTCGTGAAAGTGTCACCATTTTGTCGGGGATTTGGAACATTCCCTGGGAATTTCCAAAGTTTCCCTGGTATTTCCCAAATTTTGAAGGGAACTCCAAACATGTCAACATTGATTTGAAGAATCTCCACTGGAGTTTGAGACATTTTGACGTGAAAGTGTCACCATTTTGTCGGGGATTTGGAACATTCCCTGAGAATTTCCAAAGTTTCCCCGGGATTTCCCAAATTTTGAAGGGAACTCCAAACATGTCAACATTGATTTTAAGAATCTCCACTGGAGTTTGAGAGATTTTGTCGTGAAAGTGTCACCGTTTTGTCGGGGATTTGGAACATTCCCTGGGAATTTCCAAAGTTTCCCTGGTATTTCCCAAATTTTGAAGGGAACTCCAAACATGTCAACATTGATTTTAAGAATCTCCACTGGAGTTTGAGACATTTTGACGTGAAAGTGTCACCATTTTGTCGGGGATTTGGAACATTTCCTGACAATTTCCAAAGTTTTTCAGGGATTTCCCAAATTTTGAAGGGAACTCCAAACATGCCAACATTGATTTTAAGAATCTCCACTGGAGTTTGAGAGATTTTGACATGAAATTGTCACCGTTTTGTCGGGGATTTGGAACATTTCCTGAGAATTTCCAAAGTTTCCCCGGGATTTCCCAAATTTTGAAGGGAACTCCAAACATGTCAACATTGATTTTAAGAATCTCCACTGGAGTTTGAGACATTTTGACGTGAAAGTGTCACCGTTTTGTCGGGGATTTGGAACATTCCCTGAGAATTTCCAAAGTTTCCCCGGGATTTCCCAAATTTTGAAGGAAACTCCAAACATGTCAACATTGGTTTTGAGAATTTCCACAGGAGTTTGAGAGATTTTTACATGAAAGTGTTACCATTTTGTCAGGGATTTGGAAAATGCCTTGACAATTTCCAAAGTTTTTCAGGGATTTCCCAAATTTTGAAGGGAACTCCAAACATGTCAACATTGATTTTAAGAATCTCCACCGGAGTTTGAGAGATTTTGACGTGAAAGTGTCACCATTTTGTCGGGGATTTGGAACATTTCCTGACAATTTCCAAAGTTTTTCCGGGATTTCCCAAATTTTGAAGGGAACTCCAAACATGTCAACATTGGTTTTGAGAATCTCCACTGGAGTTTGAGAGATTTTGACATGAAATTGTCACCGTGTTGTCGGGGATTTGGAACATTCCCTGAGAATTTCCAAAGTTTCCCCGGGATTTCCCAAATTTTGAAGGAAACTCCAAACATGTCAACATTGGTTTTGAGAATTTCCACAGGAGTTTGAGAGATTTTTACATGAAAGTGTTACCATTTTGTCAGGGATTTGGAAAATGCCTTGACAATTTCCAAAGTTTTTCCGGGATTTCCCAAATTTTGAAGGCAACTCCAAACATGTCAACATTGATTTTAAGAATCTCCACTGGCGTTTGAGAGATTTTGTCGTGAAAGTGTCACCATTTTGTTGGGGATTTGGAACATTCCCTGAGAATTTCCAAAGTTTCCCCGGGATTTCCCAAATTTTGGAAGGGAACTCCAAACATGTCAACATTGATTTTAAGAATCTCCACTGGAGTTTGAGACATTTTGACGTGAAAGTGTCACCATTTTGTCGGGGATTTGGAACATTCCCTGGGAATTTCCAAAGTTTCCCCGGTATTTCCCAAATTTTGAAGAGAACTCCAAACATGTCAACATTGATTTTAAGAATCTCCACTAGAGTTTGAGACATTTTGACGTGAAAGTGTCACCATTTTGTCGGGGATTTGGAACATTCCCTGAGAATTTCCAAAGTTTGCCCGGGATTTCCCAAATTTTGAAGGGAACTCCAAACATGTCAACATTGATTTGAAGAATCTCCACTGGAGTTTGAGAGATTTTGACGTGAAAGTGTCACCATTTTATCGGGGATTTGGAACATTTCCTGAGAATTTCCAAAGTTTTTCCGGGATTTCCCAAATTTTGAAGGGAACTCCAAACATGTCAACATTGATTTTAAGAATCTCCACTGGAGTTTGAGACATTTTGACGTGAAAGTGTCACCATTTTGTCGGGGATTTGGAACATTCCCTGAGAATTTCCAAAGTTTCCCCGGGATTTCCCAAATTTTGAAGGCAACTCCAAACATGTCAACATTGATTTTAAGAATCTCCACTGGAGTTTGAGAGATTTTGACATGAAAGTGTCACCATTTTGTCGGGGATTTAGAACATTCCCTGGGAATTTCCAAAGTTTCCCTGGTATTTCCCAAATTTTGAAGGGAACTCCAAACATGTCAACATTGATTTGAAGAATCTCCACTGGAGTTTGAGACATTTTGACGTGAAAGTGTCACCATTTTGTCGGGGATTTGGAACATTTCCTGACAATTTCCAAAGTTTTTCAGGGATTTCCCAAATTTTGAAGGGAACTCCAAACATGTCAACATTGATTTTAAGAATCTCCACTGGAGTTTGAGAGATTTTTACATGAAATTGTCACCGTTTTGTCGGGGATTTGGAACATTCCCTGAGAATTTCCAAAGTTTCCCCGGGATTTCCCAAATTTTGAAGGAAACTCCAAAGATGTCAACATTGGTTTTAGGAATCTCCACCGGAGTTTGAGAGATTTTTACATGAAAGTGTTACCATTTTGTCAGGGATTTGGAAAATGCCTTGACAATTTCCAAAGTTTTTCCGGGATTTCCCAAATTTTGAAGGGAACTCCAAACATGTCAACATTGATTTTAAGAATCTCCACTGGAGTTTGAGACATTTTGACGTGAAAGTGTCACCATTTTGTCGGGGATTTGGAACATTTCCTGAGAATTTCCAAAGTTTTTCCGGGAATTCCCAAATTTTGAAGGAAACTCCAAACATGTCAGCATTGATTTTAAGAATCTCCACTGGCGTTTGAGAGATTTTGTCGTGAAAGTGTCACCATTTTGTTGGGGATTTGGAACATTCCCTGAGAATTTCCAAAGTTTCCCCGGGATTTCCCAAATTTTGGAAGGCAACTCCAAACATGTCAACATTGATTTTAAGAATCTCCACTGGAGTTTGAGACATTTTGACGTGAAAGTGTCACCATTTTGTCGGGGATTTGGAACATTCCCTGGGAATTTCCAAAGTTTCCCCGGTATTTCCCAAATTTTGAAGAGAACTCCAAACATGTCAACATTGATTTGAAGAATCTCCACTGGAGTTTGAGAGATTTTGTCGTGAAAGTGTCACCGTTTTGTCGGGGATTTGGAACATTCCCTGGGAATTTCCAAAGTTTCCCCGGGATTTCCCAAATTTTGAAGGGAACTCCAAACATGTCAACATTGATTTTAAGAATCTCCACTGGAGTTTGAGACATTTTGACGTGAAAGTGTCACCGTTTTTTCGGGGATTTGGAACATCCCCTGAGAATTTCCAAAGTTTCCCCGGGATTTCCCAAATTTTGAAGGGAACTCCAAACATGTCAACATTGGTTTTGAGAATTTGCACAGGAGTTTGAGAGATTTTTACATGAAAGTGTTACCATTTTGTCAGGGATTTGGAACATTCCCTGAGAATTTCCAAAGTTTCCCCGGAATTTCCCAAATTTTGGAAGGCAACTCCAAACATGTCAACATTGATTTTAAGAATCTCCACTGGAGTTTGAGACATTTTGACGTGAAAGTGTCACCGTTTTTTCGGGGATTTGGAACATTTCCTGACAATTTCCAAAGTTTCCCCGGTATTTCCCAAATTTTGAAGAGAACTCCAAACATGTCAACATTGATTTGAAGAATCTCCACTGGAGTTTGAGAGATTTTGTCGTGAAAGTGTCACCATTTTGTCGGGGATTTGGAACATTCCCTGGGAATTTCCAAAGTTTTTCCGGGATTTCCCAAATTTTGAAGGGAACTCCAAACATGTCAACATTGATTTGAAGAATCTCCACTGGAGTTTGAGACATTTTGACGTGAAAGTGTCACCGTTTTTTCGGGGATTTGGAACATCCCCTGAGAATTTCCAAAGTTTCCCCGGGATTTCCCAAATTTTGAAGGGAACTCCAAACATGTCAACATTGGTTTTGAGAATTTGCACAGGAGTTTGAGAGATTTTTACATGAAAGTGTTACCATTTTGTCAGGGATTTGGAAAATTCCTTGACAATTTCCAAAGTTTTTCCGGGATTTCCCAAATTTTGAAGGGAACTCCAAACATGTCAACATTGATTTTAAGAATCTCCACTGGAGTTTGAGACATTTTGACGTGAAAGTGTCACCGTTTTTTCGGGGATTTGGAACATTTCCTGACAATTTCCAAAGTTTGCCCGGGATTTCCCAAATTTTGAAGGGAACTCCAAACATGTCAACATTGGTTTTGAGAATTTCCACAGGAGTTTGAGAGATTTTTACATGAAAGTGTTACCATTTTGTCAGGGATTTGGAACATTCCCTGACAATTTCCAAAGTTTTTCCAGGATTTCCCAAATTTTGAAGGGAACTCCAAACATGTCAACATTGATTTTAAGAATCTCCACTGGCGTTTGAGAGATTTTGTCGTGAAAGTGTCACCATTTTGTCGGGGATTTGGAACATTCCCTGACAATTTCCAAAGTTTCCCCGGGATTTGCAAAATTTTGAAGGGAACTCCAAACATGTCAACATTGATTTTAAGAATCTCCACTGGAGTTTGAGAGATTTTGATGTGAAAGTGTCACCATTTTGTCGGGGATTTGGAACATTCCCTGGGAATTTCCAAAGTTTCCCCGGGATTTCCCAAATTTTGAAGGCAACTCCAAACATGTCAACATTGATTTGAAGAATCTCCACTGGAGTTTGAGACATTTTGACGTGAAAGTGTCACCGTTTTGTCGGGGATTTGGAACATTCCCTGAGAATTTCCAAAGTTTCCCCGGGATTTCCCAAATTTTGAAGGAAACTGCAAACATGTCAACATTGGTTTTGAGAATTTCCACAGGAGTTTGAGAGATTTTTACATGAAAGTGTTACCGTTTTGTCAGGGATTTGGAAAATGCCTTGACAATTTCCAAAGTTTTTCCGGGATTTCCCAAATTTTGAAGGGAACTCCAAACATGTCAACATTGATTTTAAGAATCTCCACTGGAGTTTGAGAGATTTTGACGTGAAAGTGTCACCATTTTGTCGGGGATTTGGAACATTCCCTGACAATTTCCAAAGTTTCCCCGGTATTTCCCAAATTTTGGAGGGATCTCCAAACATGTCAACATTGATTTTAAGAATCTCCACTAGAGTTTGAGAGATTTTGACGTGAATGTGTCACCATTTTGTCGGGGATTTGGAACATTCCCTGAGAATTTCCAAAGTTTCCCCGGGATTTCCCAAATTTTGAAGGAAACTCCAAAGATGTCAACATTGGTTTTAGGAATCTCCACCGGAGTTTGAGAGATTTTTACATGAAAGTGTTACCATTTTGTCAGGGATTTGGAAAATGCCTTGACAATTTCCAAAGTTTTTCCGGGATTTCCCAAATTTTGAAGGGAACTCCAAACATGTCAACATTGATTTTAAGAATCTCCACTGGAGTTTGAGACATTTTGACGTGAAAGTGTCACAGTTTTGTCGGGGATTTGGAACATTCCCTGAGAATTTCCAAAGTTTTTCCGGGATTTCCCAAATTTTGAAGGAAACTCCAAACATGTCAACATTGGTTTTAGGAATCTCCACCGGAGTTTGAGAGATTTTTACATGAAAGTGTTACCATTTTGTCAGGGATTTGGAAAATGCCTTGACAATTTCCAAAGTTTTTCCGGGATTTCCCAAATTTTGAAGGGAAATCCAAACATGTCAACATTGATTTTAAGAATCTCCACTGGAGTTTGAGACATTTTGACGTGAAAGTGTCACCATTTTGTCGGGGATTTGGAACATTTCCTGAGAATTTCCAAAGTTTCCCCGGGATTTCCCAAATTTTGAAGGGAACTCCAAACATGTCAACATTGATTTGAAGAATCTCCACTGGAGTTTGAGACATTTTGACGTGAAAGTGTCACCGTTTTGTCGGGGATTTGGAACATTCCCTGAGAATTTCCAAAGTTTCCCCGGGATTTCCCAAATTTTGAAGGAAACTCCAAACATGTCAACATTGGTTTTGAGAATTTCCACAGGAGTTTGAGAGATTTTTACATGAAAGTGTTACCATTTTGTCAGGGATTTGGAAAATTCCTTGACAATTTCCAAAGTTTCCCCGGGAATTCCCAAATTTTGAAGGGAAATCCAAACATGTCAGCATTGATTTTAAGAATCTCCACTGGCGTTTGAGAGATTTTGTCGTGAAAGTGTCACCGTTTTGTCGGGGATTTGGAACATTCCCTGGGAATTTCCAAAGTTTCCCCGGTATTTCCCAAATTTTGAAGAGAACTCCAAACATGTCAACATTGATTTGAAGAATCTCCACTGGAGTTTGAGAGATTTTGTCGTGAAAGTGTCACCATTTTGTCGGGGATTTGGAACATTCCCTGGGAATTTCCAAAGTTTTTCCGGGATTTCCCAAATTTTGAAGGCAACTCCAAACATGTCAACATTGATTTTAAGAATCTCCACTGGAGTTTGAGACATTTTGACGTGAAAGTGTCACCGTTTTTTCGGGGATTTGGAACATTTCCTGACAATTTCCAAAGTTTGCCCGGGATTTCCCAAATTTTGAAGGGAACTCCAAACATGTCAACATTGGTTTTGAGAATTTCCACAGGAGTTTGAGAGATTTTTACATGAAAGTGTTACCATTTTGTCAGGGATTTGGAACATTCCCTGACAATTTCCAAAGTTTTTCCAGGATTTCCCAAATTTTGAAGGGAACTCCAAACATGTCAACATTGATTTTAAGAATCTCCACTGGCGTTTGAGAGATTTTGACGTGAAAGTGTCACCATTTTGTCGGGGATTTGGAACATTCCCTGAGAATTTCCAAAGTTTCCCCGGGATTTCCCAAATTTTGAAGGCAACTCCAAACATGTCAACATTGATTTTAAGAATCTCCACTGGAGTTTGAGAGATTTTGACGTGAAAGTGTCACCATTTTGTCGGGGATTTGGAACATTCCCTGGGAATTTCCAAAGTTTCCCCGGGATTTCCCAAATTTTGAAGGCAACTCCAAACATGTCAACATTGATTTGAAGAATCTCCACTGGAGTTTGAGACATTTTGACGTGAAAGTGTCACAGTTTTGTCGGGGATTTGGAACATTCCCTGAGAATTTCCAAAGTTTCCCCGGGATTTCCCAAATTTTGAAGGAAACTGCAAACATGTCAACATTGGTTTTGAGAATTTCCACAGGAGTTTGAGAGATTTTTACATGAAAGTGTTACCGTTTTGTCAGGGATTTGGAAAATGCCTTGACAATTTCCAAAGTTTTTCCGGGATTTCCCAAATTTTGAAGGGAACTCCAAACATGTCAACATTGATTTTAAGAATCTCCACTGGAGTTTGAGAGATTTTGACGTGAAAGTGTCACCATGTGTCGGGGATTTGGAACATTCCCTGACAATTTCCAAAGTTTCCCCGGGATTTCCCAAATTTTGGAGGGATCTCCAAACATGTCAACATTGATTTGAAGAATCTCCACTGGAGTTTGAGAGATTTTGACGTGAATGTGTCACCATTTTGTCGGGGATTTGGAACATTCCCTGGGAATTTCCAAAGTTTTTCCGGGATTTCCCAAATTTTGAAGGCAACTCCAAACATGTCGACATTGTTTTTAAGAATCTCCACTGGAGTTTGAGACATTTTGACGTGAAAGTGTCACCGTTTCTTCGGGGATTTGGAACATTCCCTGAGAATTTCCAAAGTTTCCCCGGGATTTCCCAAATTTTGAAGGAAACTCCAAACATGTCAACATTGGTTTTGAGAATTTCCACAGGAGTTTAAGAGATTTTTACATGAAAGTGTTACCATTTTGTCAGGGATTTGGAAAATTCCTTGACAATTTCCAAAGTTTCCCCGGGAATTCCCAAATTTTGAAGGGAAATCCAAACATGTCAGCATTGATTTTAAGAATCTCCACTGGCGTTTGAGAGATTTTGTCGTGAAAGTGTCACCATTTTGTTGGGGATTTGGAACATTCCCTGAGAATTTCCAAAGTTTCCCCGGAATTTCCCAAATTTTGGAAGGCAACTCCAAACATGTCAACATTGATTTTAAGAATCTCCACTGGAGTTTGAGACATTTTGACGTGAAAGTGTCACCATTTTGTCGGGGATTTGGAACATTCCCTGGGAATTTCCAAAGTTTCCCCGGGATTTCCCAAATTTTGAAGAGAACTCCAAACATGTCAACATTGATTTGAAGAATCTCCACTGGAGTTTGAGAGATTTTGTCGTGAAAGTGTCACCATTTTGTCGGGGATTTGGAACATTCCCTGGGAATTTCCAAAGTTTTTCCGGGATTTCCCAAATTTTGAAGGGAACTCCAAACATGTCAACATTGATTTGAAGAATCTCCACTGGAGTTTGAGACATTTTGACGTGAAAGTGTCACCGTTTTTTCGGGGATTTGGAACATCCCCTGAGAATTTCCAAAGTTTCCCCGGGATTTCCCAAATTTTGAAGGGAACTCCAAACATGTCAACATTGGTTTTGAGAATTTGCACAGGAGTTTGAGAGATTTTTACATGAAAGTGTTACCATTTTGTCAGGGATTTGGAAAATTCCTTGACAATTTCCAAAGTTTTTCCGGGATTTCCCAAATTTTGAAGGGAACTCCAAACATGTCAACATTGATTTTAAGAATCTCCACTGGAGTTTGAGACATTTTGACGTGAAAGTGTCACCGTTTTTTCGGGGATTTGGAACATTTCCTGACAATTTCCAAAGTTTGCCCGGGATTTCCCAAATTTTGAAGGGAACTCCAAACATGTCAACATTGGTTTTGAGAATTTCCACAGGAGTTTGAGAGATTTTTACATGAAAGTGTTACCATTTTGTCAGGGATTTGGAACATTCCCTGACAATTTCCAAAGTTTTTCCGGGATTTCCCAAATTTTGAAGGGAACTCCAAACATGTCAACATTGATTTTAAGAATCTCCACTGGCGTTTGAGAGATTTTGACGTGAAAGTGTCACCATTTTGTCGGGGATTTGGAACATTCCCTGAGAATTTCCAAAGTTTCCCCGGGATTTCCCAAATTTTGAAGGCAACTCCAAACATGTCAACATTGATTTTAAGAATCTCCACTGGAGTTTGAGAGATTTTGACGTGAAAGTGTCACCATTTTGTCGGGGATTTGGAACATTCCCTGGGAATTTCCAAAGTTTCCCCGGGATTTCCCAAATTTTGAAGGCAACTCCAAACATGTCAACATTGATTTGAAGAATCTCCACTGGAGTTTGAGACATTTTGACGTGAAAGTGTCACAGTTTTGTCGGGGATTTGGAACATTCCCTGAGAATTTCCAAAGTTTCCCCGGGATTTCCCAAATTTTGAAGGGAACTCCAAACATGTCAACATTGGTTTTGAGAATTTCCACAGGAGTTTGAGAGATTTTTACATGAAAGTGTTACCGTTTTGTCAGGGATTTGGAAAATGCCTTGACAATTTCCAAAGTTTTTCCGGGATTTCCCAAATTTTGAAGGGAACTCCAAACATGTCAACATTGATTTTAAGAATCTCCACTGGAGTTTGAGAGATTTTGACGTGAAAGTGTCACCATTTTGTCGGGGATTTGGAACATTCCCTGACAATTTCCAAAGTTTCCCCGGGATTTCCCAAATTTTGGAGGGATCTCCAAACATGTCAACATTGATTTGAAGAATCTCCACTGGAGTTTGAGAGATTTTGACGTGAATGTGTCACCATTTTGTCGGGGATTTGGAACATTCCCTGGGAATTTCCAAAGTTTTTCCGGGATTTCCCAAATTTTGAAGGCAACTCCAAACATGTCGACATTGTTTTTAAGAATCTCCACTGGAGTTTGAGACATTTTGACGTGAAAGTGTCACCGTTTCTTCGGGGATTTGGAACATTCCCTGAGAATTTCCAAAGTTTGCCCGGGATTTCCCAAATTTTGAAGGGAACTCCAAACATGTCAACATTGGTTTTGAGAATTTGCACAGGAGTTTGAGAGATTTTTACATGAAAGTGTTACCATTTTGTCAGGGATTTGGAAAATTCCTTGACAATTTCCAAAGTTTTTCCGGGATTTCCCAAATTTTGAAGGGAACTCCAAACATGTCAACATTGATTTTAAGAATCTCCACTGGAGTTTGAGACATTTTGACGTGAAAGTGTCACCGTTTTTTCGGGGATTTGGAACATTTCCTGACAATTTCCAAAGTTTGCCCGGGATTTCCCAAATTTTGAAGGGAACTCCAAACATGTCAACATTGGTTTTGAGAATTTCCACAGGAGTTTGAGAGATTTTTACATGAAAGTGTTACCATTTTGTCAGGGATTTGGAACATTCCCTGACAATTTCCAAAGTTTTTCCAGGATTTCCCAAATTTTGAAGGGAACTCCAAACATGTCAACATTGATTTTAAGAATCTCCACTGGCGTTTGAGAGATTTTGACGTGAAAGTGTCACCATTTTGTCGGGGATTTGGAACATTCCCTGAGAATTTCCAAAGTTTCCCCGGGATTTCCCAAATTTTGAAGGCAACTCCAAACATGTCAACATTGATTTTAAGAATCTCCACTGGAGTTTGAGACATTTTGACGTGAAAGTGTCACCATTTTGTCGGGGATTTGGAACATTCCCTGGGAATTTCCAAAGTTTCCCCGGGATTTCCCAAATTTTGAAGGCAACTCCAAACATGTCAACATTGATTTGAAGAATCTCCACTGGAGTTTGAGACATTTTGACGTGAAAGTGTCACAGTTTTGTCGGGGATTTGGAACATTCCCTGAGAATTTCCAAAGTTTCCCCGGGATTTCCCAAATTTTGAAGGAAACTGCAAACATGTCAACATTGGGTTTGAGAATTTCCACAGGAGTTTGAGAGATTTTTACATGAAAGTGTTACCGTTTTGTCAGGGATTTGGAAAATGCCTTGACAATTTCCAAAGTTTTTCCGGGATTTCCCAAATTTTGAAGGGAACTCCAAACATGTCAACATTGATTTTAAGAATCTCCACTGGAGTTTGAGAGATTTTGACGTGAAAGTGTCACCATTTTGTCGGGGATTTGGAACATTCCCTGACAATTTCCAAAGTTTCCCCGGGATTTCCCAAATTTTGGAGGGATCTCCAAACATGTCAACATTGATTTGAAGAATCTCCACTGGAGTTTGAGAGATTTTGACGTGAATGTGTCACCATTTTGTCGGGGATTTGGAACATTCCCTGGGAATTTCCAAAGTTTTTCCGGGATTTCCCAAATTTTGAAGGCAACTCCAAACATGTCGACATTGTTTTTAAGAATCTCCACTGGAGTTTGAGACATTTTGACGTGAAAGTGTCACCGTTTCTTCGGGGATTTGGAACATTCCCTGAGAATTTCCAAAGTTTCCCCGGGATTTCCCAAATTTTGAAGGAAACTCCAAACATGTCAACATTGGTTTTGAGAATTTCCACAGGAGTTTAAGAGATTTTTACATGAAAGTGTTACCATTTTGTCAGGGATTTGGAAAATTCCTTGACAATTTCCAAAGTTTCCCCGGGAATTCCCAAATTTTGAAGGGAAATCCAAACATGTCAGCATTGATTTTAAGAATCTCCACTGGCGTTTGAGAGATTTTGTCGTGAAAGTGTCACCATTTTGTTGGGGATTTGGAACATTCCCTGAGAATTTCCAAAGTTTCCCCGGAATTTCCCAAATTTTGGAAGGCAACTCCAAACATGTCAACATTGATTTTAAGAATCTCCACTGGAGTTTGAGACATTTTGACGTGAAAGTGTCACCATTTTGTCGGGGATTTGGAACATTCCCTGGGAATTTCCAAAGTTTCCCCGGTATTTCCCAAATTTTGAAGAGAACTCCAAACATGTCAACATTGATTTGAAGAATCTCCACTGGAGTTTGAGACATTTTGACGTGAAAGTGTCACCGTTTTTTCGGGGATTTGGAACATCCCCTGAGAATTTCCAAAGTTTCCCCGGGATTTCCCAAATTTTGAAGGGAACTCCAAACATGTCAACATTGGTTTTGAGAATTTCCACAGGAGTTTGAGAGATTTTTACATGAAAGTGTTACCATTTTGTCAGGGATTTGGAAAATTCCTTGACAATTTCCAAAGTTTTTCTGGGATTTCCCAAATTTTGAAGGGAACTCCAAACATGTCAACATTGATTTTAAGAATCTCCACTGGAGTTTGAGACATTTTGACATGAAAGTGTCACCGTTTTTTCGGGGATTTGGAACATTTCCTGACAATTTCCAAAGTTTGCCCGGGATTTCCCAAATTTTGAAGGGAACTCCAAACATGTCAACATTGGTTTTGAGAATTTCCACTGGAGTTTGAGAGATTTTTACATGAAAGTGTTACCATTTTGTCAGGGATTTGGAACATTCCCTGACAATTTCCAAAGTTTTTCCAGGATTTCCCAAATTTTGAAGGGAACTCCAAACATGTCAACATTGATTTTAAGAATCTCCACTGGCGTTTGAGAGATTTTGACGTGAAAGTGTCACCATTTTGTCGGGGATTTGGAACATTCCCTGAGAATTTCCAAAGTTTCCCCGGGATTTCCCAAATTTTGAAGGCAACTCCAAACATGTCAACATTGATTTTAAGAATCTCCACTGGAGTTTGAGAGATTTTGACGTGAAAGTGTCACCATTTTGTCGGGGATTTGGAACATTCCCTGGGAATTTCCAAAGTTTCCCCGGGATTTCCCAAATTTTGAAGGCAACTCCAAACATGTCAACATTGATTTGAAGAATCTCCACTGGAGTTTGAGACATTTTGACGTGAAAGTGTCACAGTTTTGTCGGGGATTTGGAACATTCCCTGAGAATTTCCAAAGTTTCCCCGGGATTTCCCAAATTTTGAAGGAAACTGCAAACATGTCAACATTGGTTTTGAGAATTTCCACAGGAGTTTGAGAGATTTTTACATGAAAGTGTTACCGTTTTGTCAGGGATTTGGAAAATGCCTTGACAATTTCCAAAGTTTTTCCGGGATTTCCCAAATTTTGAAGGGAACTCCAAACATGTCAACATTGATTTTAAGAATCTCCACTGGAGTTTGAGAGATTTTGACGTGAAAGTGTCACCATTTTGTCGGGGATTTGGAACATTCCCTGACAATTTCCAAAGTTTCCCCGGGATTTCCCAAATTTTGGAGGGATCTCCAAACATGTCAACATTGATTTGAAGAATCTCCACTGGAGTTTGAGAGATTTTGACGTGAATGTGTCACCATTTTGTCGGGGATTTGGAACATTCCCTGGGAATTTCCAAAGTTTCCCCGGGATTTCCCAAATTTTGAAGGCAACTCCAAACATGTCGACATTGTTTTTAAGAATCTCCACTGGAGTTTGAGACATTTTGACGTGAAAGTGTCACCGTTTCTTCGGGGATTTGGAACATTCCCTGAGAATTTCCAAAGTTTGCCCGGGATTTCCCAAATTTTGAAGGGAACTCCAAACATGTCAACATTGGTTTTGAGAATTTGCACAGGAGTTTGAGAGATTTTTACATGAAAGTGTTACCATTTTGTCAGGGATTTGGAAAATTCCTTGACAATTTCCAAAGTTTTTCCGGGATTTCCCAAATTTTGAAGGGAACTCCAAACATGTCAACATTGATTTTAAGAATCTCCACTGGAGTTTGAGACATTTTGACGTGAAAGTGTCACCGTTTTTTCGGGGATTTGGAACATTTCCTGACAATTTCCAAAGTTTGCCCGGGATTTCCCAAATTTTGAAGGGAACTCCAAACATGTCAACATTGGTTTTGAGAATTTCCACAGGAGTTTGAGAGATTTTTACATGAAAGTGTTACCATTTTGTCAGGGATTTGGAACATTCCCTGACAATTTCCAAAGTTTTTCCAGGATTTCCCAAATTTTGAAGGGAACTCCAAACATGTCAACTTTGATTTTAAGAATCTCCACTGGCGTTTGAGAGATTTTGACGTGAAAGTGTCACCATTTTGTCGGGGATTTGGAACATTCCCTGAGAATTTCCAAAGTTTCCCCGGGATTTCCCAAATTTTGAAGGCAACTCCAAACATGTCAACATTGATTTTAAGAATCTCCACTGGAGTTTGAGAGATTTTGACGTGAAAGTGTCACCATTTTGTCGGGGATTTGGAACATTCCCTGGGAATTTCCAAAGTTTCCCCGGGATTTCCCAAATTTTGAAGGCAACTCCAAACATGTCAACATTGATTTGAAGAATCTCCACTGGAGTTTGAGACATTTTGACGTGAAAGTGTCACAGTTTTGTCGGGGATTTGGAACATTCCCTGAGAATTTCCAAAGTTTCCCCGGGATTTCCCAAATTTTGAAGGAAACTGCAAACATGTCAACATTGGTTTTGAGAATTTCCACAGGAGTTTGAGAGATTTTTACATGAAAGTGTTACCGTTTTGTCAGGGATTTGGAAAATGCCTTGACAATTTCCAAAGTTTTTCCGGGATTTCCCAAATTTTGAAGGGAACTCCAAACATGTCAACATTGATTTTAAGAATCTCCACTGGAGTTTGAGAGATTTTGACGTGAAAGTGTCACCATTTTGTCGGGGATTTGGAACATTCCCTGACAATTTCCAAAGTTTCCCCGGGATTTCCCAAATTTTGGAGGGATCTCCAAACATGTCAACATTGATTTGAAGAATCTCCACTGGAGTTTGAGAGATTTTGACGTGAATGTGTCACCATTTTGTCGGGGATTTGGAACATTCCCTGGGAATTTCCAAAGTTTTTCCGGGATTTCCCAAATTTTGAAGGCAACTCCAAACATGTCGACATTGTTTTTAAGAATCTCCACTGGAGTTTGAGACATTTTGACGTGAAAGTGTCACCATTTTATCGGGGATTTGGAACATTCCCTGAGAATTTCCAAAGTTTGCCCGGGATTTCCCAAATTTTGAAGGGAACTCCAAACATGTCAACATTGGTTTTGAGAATTTGCACAGGAGTTTGAGAGATTTTTACATGAAAGTGTTACCATTTTGTCAGGGATTTGGAAAATTCCTTGACAATTTCCAAAGTTTTTCCGGGATTTCCCAAATTTTGAAGGGAACTCCAAACATGTCAACATTGATTTTAAGAATCTCCACTGGAGTTTGAGACATTTTGACGTGAAAGTGTCACCGTTTTGTCGGGGATTTGGAACATTCCCTGAGAATTTCCAAAGTTTCCCCGGGATTTCCCAAATTTTGAAGGCAACTCCAAACATGTCAACATTGGTTTTGAGAATTTCCACAGGAGTTTAAGAGATTTTTACATGAAAGTGTTACCATTTTGTCAGGGATTTGGAAAATTCCTTGACAATTTCCAAAGTTTCCCCGGGAATTCCCAAATTTTGAAGGGAAATCCAAACATGTCAGCATTGATTTTAAGAATCTCCACTGGCGTTTGAGAGATTTTGTCGTGAAAGTGTCACCATTTTGTTGGGGATTTGGAACATTCCCTGAGAATTTCCAAAGTTTCCCCGGAATTTCCCAAATTTTGGAAGGCAACTCCAAACATGTCAACATTGATTTGAAGAATCTCCACTGGAGTTTGAGACATTTTGACGTGAAAGTGTCACCATTTTGTCGGGGATTTGGAACATTCCCTGGGAATTTCCAAAGTTTCCCCGGTATTTCCCAAATTTTGAAGAGAACTCCAAACATGTCAACATTGATTTGAAGAATCTCCAGTGGAGTTTGAGAGATTTTGTCGTGAAAGTGTCACCATTTTGTCGGGGATTTGGAACATTCCCTGGGAATTTCCAAAGTTTTTCCGGGATTTCCCAAATTTTGAAGGGAACTCCAAACATGTCAACATTGATTTGAAGAATCTCCACTGGAGTTTGAGACATTTTGACGTGAAAGTGTCACCGTTTTTTCGGGGATTTGGAACATCCCCTGAGAATTTCCAAAGTTTCCCCGGGATTTCCCAAATTTTGAAGGGAACTCCGAACATGTCAACATTGGTTTTGAGAATTTCCACAGGAGTTTGAGAGATTTTTACATGAAAGTGTTACCGTTTTGTCAGGGATTTGGAAAATGCCTTGACAATTTCCAAAGTTTTTCAGGGATTTCCCAAATTTTGAAGGGAACTCCAAACATGTCAACATTGATTTTAAGAATCTCCACTGGAGTTTGAGACATTTTGACGTGAAAGTGTCACCGTTTTTTCGGGGATTTGGAACATTTCCTGACAATTTCCAAAGTTTGCCCGGGATTTCCCAAATTTTGAAGGGAACTCCAAACATGTCAACATTGGTTTTGAGAATTTCCACAGGAGTTTGAGAGATTTTTACATGAAAGTGTTACCATTTTGTCAGGGATTTGGAACATTCCCTGACAATTTCCAAAGTGTTTCCAGGATTTCCCAAATTTTGAAGGGAACTCCAAACATGTCAACATTGATTTTAAGAATCTCCACTGGCGTTTGAGAGATTTTGACGTGAAAGTGTCACCATTTTGTCGGGGATTTGGAACATTCCCTGAGAATTTCCAAAGTTTCCCCGGGATTTCCCAAATTTTGAAGGCAACTCCAAACATGTCAACATTGATTTTAAGAATCTCCACTGGAGTTTGAGACATTTTGACGTGAAAGTGTCACCATTTTGTCGGGGATTTGGAACATTCCCTGGGAATTTCCAAAGTTTCCCCGGGATTTCCCAAATTTTGAAGGCAACTCCAAACATGTCAACATTGATTTGAAGAATCTCCACTGGAGTTTGAGACATTTTGACGTGAAAGTGTCACAGTTTTGTCGGGGATTTGGAACATTCCCTGAGAATTTCCAAAGTTTCCCCGGGATTTCCCAAATTTTGAAGGAAACTGCAAACATGTCAACATTGGTTTTGAGAATTTCCACAGGAGTTTGAGAGATTTTTACATGAAAGTGTTACCGTTTTGTCAGGGATTTGGAAAATGCCTTGACAATTTCCAAAGTTTTTCCGGGATTTCCCAAATTTTGAAGGGAACTCCAAACATGTCAACATTGATTTTAAGAATCTCCACTGGAGTTTGAGAGATTTTGACGTGAAAGTGTCACCATTTTGTCGGGGATTTGGAACATTCCCTGAGAATTTCCAAAGTTTCCCCGGGATTTCCCAAATTTTGGAGGGATCTCCAAACATGTCAACATTGATTTGAAGAATCTCCACTGGAGTTTGAGAGATTTTGACGTGAATGTGTCACCATTTTGTCGGGGATTTGGAACATTCCCTGGGAATTTCCAAAGTTTTTCCGGGATTTCCCAAATTTTGAAGGCAACTCCAAACATGTCGACATTGTTTTTAAGAATCTCCACTGGAGTTTGAGACATTTTGACGTGAAAGTGTCACCGTTTCTTCAGGGATTTGGAACATTCCCTGAGAATTTCCAAAGTTTGCCCGGGATTTCCCAAATTTTGAAGGGAACTCCAAACATGTCAACATTGGTTTTGAGAATTTCCACAGGAGTTTGAGAGATTTTTACATGAAAGTGTTACCATTTTGTCAGGGATTTGGAAAATTCCTTGACAATTTCCAAAGTTTTTCCGGGATTTCCCAAATTTTGAAGGGAACTCCAAACATGTCAACATTGATTTTAAGAATCTCCACTGGAGTTTGAGACATTTTGACGTGAAAGTGTCACCATTTTTTCGGGGATTTGGAACATTTCCTGACAATTTCCAAAGTTTGCCCGGGATTTCCCAAATTTTGAAGGGAACTCCAAACATGTCAACATTGGTTTTGAGAATTTCCACAGGAGTTTGAGAGATTTTTACATGAAAGTGTTACCATTTTGTCAGGGATTTGGAACATTCCCTGACAATTTCCAAAGTTTTTCCAGGATTTCCCAAATTTTGAAGGGAACTCCAAACATGTCAACATTGATTTTAAGAATCTCCACTGGCGTTTGAGAGATTTTGACGTGAAAGTGTCACCATTTTGTCGGGGATTTGGAACATTCCCTGAGAATTTCCAAAGTTTCCCCGGGATTTCCCAAATTTTGAAGGCAACTCCAAACATGTCAACATTGGTTTTGAGAATTTCCACAGGAGTTTGAGAGATTTTTACATGAAAGTGTTACCGTTTTGTCAGGGATTTGGAAAATGCCTTGACAATTTCCAAAGTTTTTCAGGGATTTCCCAAATTTTGAAGGGAACTCCAAACATGTCAACATTGATTTGAAGAATCTCCACTGGAGTTTGAGACATTTTGACGTGAAAGTGTCACCATTTTATCGGGGATTTGGAACATTTCCTGAGAATTTCCAAAGTTTCCCCGGGATTTCCCAAATTTTGAAGGGAACTCCAAACATGTCAACATTGATTTTAAGAATCTCCACTGGAGTTTGAGACATTTTGACGTGAAAGTGTCACCGTTTTGTCAGGGATTTGGAACATTCCCTGAGAATTTCCAAAGTTTCCCCGGGATTTCCCAAATTTTGAAGGAAACTCCAAACATGTCAACATTGGTTTTGAGAATTTCCACAGGAGTTTGAGAGATTTTTACATGAAAGTGTTACAATTTTGTCAGGGATTTGGAAAATGCCTTGACAATTTCCAAAGTTTTTCAGGGATTTCCCAAATTTTGAAGGGAACTCCAAACATGTCAACATTGATTTTAAGAATCTCCACTGGCGTTTGAGAGATTTTGACGTGAAAGTGTCACCATTTTGTTGGGGATTTGGAACATTCCCTGAGAATTTCCAAAGTTTCCCCGGGATTTCCCAAATTTTGGAAGGCAACTCCAAACATGTCAACATTGATTTTAAGAATCTCCACTGGAGTTTGAGAGATTTTGACGTGAAAGTGTCACCATTTTGTCGGGGATTTGGAACATTCCCTGACAATTTCCAAAGTTTCCCCGGGATTTCCCAAATTTTGGAGGGATCTCCAAACATGTCAACATTGATTTTAAGAATCTCCACTGGAGTTTGAGAGATTTTGACGTGAAAGTGTCACCATTTTGTCGGGGATTTGGAACATTCCCTGGGAATTTCCAAAGTTTCCCCGGGATTTCCCAAATTTTGAAGGGAACTCCAAACATGTCAACATTGATTTGAAGAATCTCCACTGGAGTTTGAGAGATTTTGACGTGAAAGTGTCACCATTTTGTTGGGGATTTGGAACATTCCCTGGGAATTTCCAAAGTTTTTCCGGGATTTCCCAAATTTTGAAGGCAACTCCAAACATGTCGACATTGTTTTTAAGAATCTCCACTGGAGTTTGAGACATTTTGACGTGAAAGTGTCACCGTTTCTTCGGGGATTTGGAACATGCCCTGAGAATTTCCAAAGTTTGCCCGGGATTTCCCAAATTTTGAAGGGAACTCCAAACATGTCAACATTGGTTTTGAGAATTTCAACAGGAGTTTGAGAGATTTTTACATGAAAGTGTTACCATTTTGTCAGGGATTTGGAAAATTCCTTGACAATTTCCAAAGTTTTTCCGGGATTTCCCAAATTTTGAAGGGGAAGTCCAAACATGTCAACATTGATTTTAAGAATCCCCACTGGCGTTTGAGACATTTTGTCGTGAAAGTGTCACCATTTTGTCGGGGAGTTGGAACATTCCCTGAGAATTTTCAAAGTTTGCCCGGGATTTCCCAAATTTTGAAGGGAACTCCAAACATGTCAACATTGATTTGAAGAATCTCCACTGGAGTTTGAGACATTTTGACATGAAAGTGTCACCATTTTGTCGGGGATTTGGAACATTCCCTGAGAATTTCCAAAGTTTCCCCGGGATTTCCCAAATTTTGGAGGGAACTCCAAACATGTCAACATTGATTTTAAGAATCTCCACTGGTGTTGGAGACATTTTGACGTGAAAGTGTCACCATTTTGTTGGGGATTTGGAACATCCCCTGAGAATTTCCAAAGTTTCCCCGGGATTTCCCAAATTTTGAAGGGAACTCCAAACATGTCAACATTGATTTTAAGAATCTCCACTGGAGTTTGAGAGATTTTGACGTGAAAGTGTCACCATTTTGTCGGGGATTTGGAACATTCCCTGGGAATTTCCAAAGTTTTTCCGGGATTTCCCAAATTTTGAAGGCAACTCCAAACATGTCAACATTGATTTTAAGAATCTCCACTGGAGTTTGAGACATTTTGACGTGAAAGTGTCACCGTTTTGTCGGGGATTTGGAACATTCCCTGAGAATTTCCAAAGTTTCCCCGGGATTTCCCAGATTTTGAAGGAAACTGCAAACATGTCAACATTGGTTTTGAGAATCTCCACTGGAGTTTGAGACATTTTGACGTGAAAGTGTCACCGTTTTTTCGGGGATTTGGAACATCCCCTGAGAATTTCCAAAGTTTCCCCGGGATTTCCCAAATTTTGAAGGGAACTCCAAACATGTCAATATTGGTTTTGAGAATTTCCACAGGAGTTTGAGAGATTTTTACATGAAAGTGTTACCATTTTGTCAGGGATTTGGAAAATTCCTTGACAATTTCCAAAGTTTTTCCAGGATTTCCCAAATTTTGAAGGGAAATCCAAACATGTCAACATTGATTTTAAGAATCTCCACTGGCGTTTGAGAGATTTTGTCGTGAAAGTGTCACCATTTTGTCGGGGAGTTGGAACATTCCCTGAGAATTTCCAAAGTTTTTCTGGGATTTCCCAAATTTTGAAGGGAACTCCAAACATGTCAACATTGATTTGAAGAATCTCCACTGGAGTTTGAGACATTTTGACGTGAAAGTGTCACCATTTTGTCGGGGATTTGGAACATTCCCTGAGAATTTCCAAAGTTTCCCCCGGATTTCCCAAATTTTGGAAGGGAACTCCAAACATGTCAACATTGATTTGAAGAATCTCCACTGGAGTTTGAGAGATTTTCACGTGAAAGTGTCACCATTTTGTCGGGGATTTGGAACATTCCCTGGGAATTTCCAAAGTTTCCCCGGTATTTCCCAAATTTTGAAGAGAACTCCAAACATGTCAACATTGATTTAAAGAATCTCCACTGGAGTTTGAGACATTTTGACGTGAAAGTGTCACCATTTTGTCGGGGATTTGGAACATTTCCTGAGAATTTCCAAAGTTTTTCCGGGATTTCCCAAATTTTGAAGGGAACTCCAAACATGTCAACATTGATTTTAAGAATCTCCACTGGAGTTTGAGACATTTTGACGTGAAAGTGTCACCATTTTGTCGGGGATTTGGAACATTCCCTGGGAATTTCCAAAGTTTCCCCGGGATTTCCCAAATTTTGAAGGCAACTCCAAACATGTCAACATTGATTTTAAGAATCTCCACTGGAGTTTGAGACATTTTGACATGAAAGTGTCACAGTTTTGTCGGGGATTTGGAACATTCCCTGAGAATTTCCAAAGTTTCCCCGGGATTTCCCAAATTTTGAAGGAAACTGCAAACATGTCAACATTGGTTTTGAGAATTTCCACAGGAGTTTGAGAGATTTTTACAGGAAAGTGTTACCGTTTTGTCAGGGATTTGGAAAATGCCTTGACAATTTCCAAAGTTTTTCAGGGATTTCCCAAATTTTGAAGGGAACTCCAAACATGTCAACATTGATTTTAAGAATCTCCACTGGAGTTTGAGACATTTTGTCGTGAAAGTGTCACCATTTTGTCGGGGATTTGGAACATTTCCTGACAATTTCCAAAGTTTTTCCGGGATTTCCCAAATTTTGAAGGGAACTCCAAACATGTCAACATTGATTTGAAGAATCTCCACTGGAGTTTGAGACATTTTGACGTGAAAGTGTCACCATTTTATCGGGGATTTGGAACATTTCCTGAGAATTTCCAAAGTTTCCCCGGGATTTCCCAAATTTTGAAGGGAACTCCGAACATGTCAACATTGATTTTAAGAATCTCCACTGGAGTTTGAGACATTTTGACGTGAAAGTGTCACCGTTTTGTCGGGGATTTGGAACATTCCCTGAGAATTTCCAAAGTTTCCCCGGGATTTCCCAAATTTTGAAGGAAACTCCAAACATGTCAACATTGGTTTTGAGAATTTCCACAGGAGTTTGAGAGATTTTTACATGAAAGTGTTACCATTTTGTCAGGGATTTGGAACATTCCCTGACAATTTCCAAAGTTTTTCCAGGATTTCCCAAATTTTGAAGGGAACTCCAAACATGTCAACATTGATTTTAAGAATCTCCACTGGCGTTTGAGAGATTTTGACGTGAAAGTGTCACCATTTTGTTGGGGATTTGGAACATTCCCTGAGAATTTCCAAAGTTTCCCCGGTATTTCCCAAATTTTGGAAGGCAACTCCAAACATGTCAACATTGATTTTAAGAATCTCCACTGGAGTTTGAGAGATTTTGACGTGAAAGTGTCACCATTTTGTCGGGGATTTGGAACATTCCCTGGGAATTTCCAAAGTTTCCCCGGGATTTCCCAAATTTTGAAGGCAACTCCAAACATGTCAACATTGATTTTAAGAATCTCCACTGGAGTTTGAGAGATTTTTATTAGAAAGTGTCACCATTTTGTCGGGGATTTGGAACATTCCCTGAGAATTTCCAAAGTTTCCCCGGTATTTCCCAAATTTTGGAAGGCAACTCCAAACATGTCAACATTGATTTTAAGAATCTCCACTGGAGTTTGAGACATTTTGACGTGAAAGTGTCACCATTTTGTCGGGGATTTGGAACATTCCCTGGGAATTTCCAAAGTTTCCCCGGGATTTCCCAAATTTTGAAGGCAACTCCAAACATGTCAACATTGATTTTAAGAATCTCCACTGGAGTTTGAGAGATTTTTATGAGAAAGTGTCACCATTTTGTCGGGGATTTGGAACATTCCCTGGGAATTTCCAAAGTTTCCCCGGGATTTCCCAAATTTTGAAGGCAACTCCAAACATGTCAACATTGATTTTAAGAATCTCCACTGGAGTTTGAGACATTTTGACGTGAAAGTGTCACAGTTTTGTCGGGGATTTGGAACATTCCCTGAGAATTTCCAAAGTTTCCCCGGGATTTCCCAAATTTTGAAGGAAACTGCAAACATGTCAACATTGGTTTTGAGAATTTCCACAGGAGTTTGAGAGATTTTTACATGAAAGTGTTACCGTTTTGTCAGGGATTTGGAAAATGCCTTGACAATTTCCAAAGTTTTTCAGGGATTTCCCAAATTTTGAAGGGAACTCCAAACATGTCAACATTGATTTTAAGAATCTCCACTGGAGTTTGAGACATTTTGTCGTGAAAGTGTCACCATTTTGTCGGGGATTTGGAACATTTCCTGACAATTTCCAAAGTTTTTCCGGGATTTCCCAAATTTTGAAGGGAACTCGAAACATGTCAACATTGATTTGAAGAATCTCCACTGGAGTTTGAGACATTTTGACGTGAAAGTGTCACCATTTTATCGGGGATTTGGAACATTTCCTGAGAATTTCCAAAGTTTCCCCGGGATTTCCCAAATTTTGAAGGGAACTCCGAACATGTCAACATTGATTTTAAGAATCTCCACTGGAGTTTGAGACATTTTGACGTGAAAGTGTCACCGTTTTGTCGGGGATTTGGAACATTCCCTGAGAATTTCCAAAGTTTCCCCGGGATTTCCCAAATTTTGAAGGAAACTCCAAACATGTCAACATTGGTTTTGAGAATTTCCACAGGAGTTTGAGAGATTTTTACATGAAAGTGTTACAATTTTGTCAGGGATTTGGAAAATGCCTTGACAATTTCCAAAGTTTTTCAGGGATTTCCCAAATTTTGAAGGGAACTCCAAACATGTCAACATTGATTTTAAGAATCTCCACCGGAGTTTGAGACATTTTGACGTGAAAGTGTCACCGTTTTTTCGGGGATTTGGAACATTCCCTGAGAATTTCCAAAGTTTCCCCGGTATTTCCCAAATTTTGGAAGGCAACTCCAAACATGTCAACATTGATTTTAAGAATCTCCACTGGAGTTTGAGAGATTTTGACGTGAAAGTGTCACCATTTTGTCGGGGATTTGGAACATTCCCTGACAATTTCCAAAGTTTCCCCGGGATTTCCCAAATTTTGGAGGGATCTCCAAACATGTCAACATTGATTTGAAGAATCTCCACTGGAGTCTGAGAGATTTTGACGTGAAAGTGTCACCATTTTGTTGGGGATTTGGAACATTCCCTGGGAATTTCCAAAGTTTTTCTGGGATTTCCCAAATTTTGAAGGCAACTCCAAACATGTCGACATTGTTTTTAAGAATCTCCACTGGAGTTTGAGACATTTTGACATGAAAGTGTCACCGTTTCTTCGGGGATTTGGACATGCCCTGAGAATTTCCAAAGTTTGCCCGGGATTTCCCAAATTTTGAAGGGAACTCCAAACATGTCAACATTGGTTTTGAGAATTTCCACAGGAGTTTGAGAGATTTTTACATGAAAGTGTTACCATTTTGTCAGGGATTTGGAAAATTCCTTGACAATTTCCAAAGTTTTTCCGGGATTTCCCAAATTTTGAAGGGAACTCCAAGCATGTCAACATTGATTTTAAGAATCTCCACTGGCGTTTGAGACATTTTGTCGTGAAAGTGTCACCATTTTGTCGGGGAGTTGGAACATTCCCTGAGAATTTTCAAAGTTTGCCCGGGATTTCCCAAATTTTGAAGGGAACTCCAAACATGTCAACATTGATTTGAAGAATCTCCACTGGAGTTTGAGACATTTTGACATGAAAGTGTCACCATTTTGTCGGGGATTTGGAACATTTCCTGAGAATTTCCAAAGTTTCCCCGGGATTTCCCAAATTTTGAAGGGAACTCCAAACATGTCAACATTGATTTTAAGAATCTCCACTGGAGTTTGAGAGATTTTGACGTGAAAGTGTCACCATTTTGTCGTGGATTTGGAACATTCCCTGGGAATTTCCAAAGTTTCCCCGGGATTTCCCAAATTTTGAAGGGAACTCCAAACATGTCAACATTGATTTTAAGAATCTCCACTGGAGTTTGAGAGATTTTGACGTGAAAGTGTCACCATTTTGTCAGGGATTGGGAACATTTCCTGAGAATTTCCAAAGTTTCCCCGGGATTTCCCAAATTTTGAAGGGAACTCCAAACATGTCAACATTGATTTTAAGAATCTCCACTGGAGTTTGAGAGATTTTGACATGAAAGTGTCACCGTTTTTTCGGGGATTTGGAACATTCCCTGGGAATTTCCAAAGTTTCCCCGGGATTTCCCAAAATTTGAAGGGAACTCCAAACATGTCAACATTGATTTTACGAATTTCCACAGGAGTTTGAGAGATTTTTACATGAAAGTGTTACCATTTTGTCAGGGATTTGGAAAATTCCTTTACAATTTCCAAAGTTTTTCCGGGATTTCCCAAATTTTGAAGGGAACTCCAAACATGTCAACATTGATTTTAAGAATCTCCACTGGCGTTTGAGAGATTTTGTCGTGAAAGTGTCACCATTTTGTCGGGGAGTTGGAACATTCCCTGAGAATTTCCAAAGTTTTTCCGGGATTTCCCAAATTTTGAAGGGAACTCCAAGCATGTCAACATTGATTTTAAGAATCTCCACTGGCGTTTGAGAGATTTTGTCGTGAAAGTTTGACAATTTGTCGGGGAGTTGGAACATTCCCTGAGAATTTCCAAAGTTTTTTCGGGATTTTCCAAATTTTGAAGGGAACTCCAAACATGTCAACATTGATTTTAAGAATCTCCACTGGAGTTTGAGACATTTTGACGTGAAAGTGTCACCATTTTGTCGGGGAGTTGGAACATTCCCTGAGAATTTCCAAAGTTTCCCCGGGATTTCCCAAATTTTGAAGGGAACTCCAAACATGTCAACATTGGTTTTGAGAATTTCCACAGGAGTTTGAGAGATTTTTACATGAAAGTGTTACCATTTTGTCAGGGATTTGGAAAATTCCTTGACAATTTCCAAAGTTTCGCCGGGAATTCCCAAATTTTGAAAGGAAATCCAAACATGTCAACATTGATTTTAAGAATCTCCACTGGCGTTTGAGAGATTTTGTCGTGAAAGTGTCACCATTTTGTCTGGGAGTTGGAACATTCCCTGAGAATTTCCAAAGTTTCCCCGGGATTTCCCAACTTTTGAAGGAAACTCCAAACATGTCAACATTGATTTTAAGAATCTCCACTGGAGTTTGAGACATTTTGACGTGAAAGTGTCACCATTTTGTCGGGGATTTGGAACATTCCCTGAGAATTTCCAAAGTTTCCCCGAGATATCCCAAATTTTGGAGTGAACTCCAAACGTGTCAACATTGATTTTAAGAATCTCCACTGGAGTTTGAGACATTTTGACGTGAAAGTGTCACCATTTTGTCGGGGATTTGGAACATTCCCTGGGAATTTCCAAAGTTTTTCAGGGATTTCCCAAATTTTGAAGGGAACTCCAAACATGTCAACATTGATTTTTAGAATCTCCACCGGAGTTTGAGAGATTTTGTCGTGAAAGTTTCACCATTTTGTCGGGGAGTTGGAACATTCCCTGAGAATTTCCAAAGTTTCCCCGGGATTTCCCAAATTTTGAAGGGAACTGCAAACATGTCAACATTGGTTTTGAGAATTTCCACAGGAGTTTGAGAGATTTTTACATGAAAGTGTTACCATTTTGTCAGGGATTTGGAAAATGCCTTGACAATTTCCAAAGTTTCCCCGGGAATTCCCAAATTTTGAAGGGAAATCCAAACATGTCAGCATTGATTTTAAGAATCTCCACTGGCGTTTGAGAGATTTTGTCGTGAAAGTGTCACCATTTTGTCGGGGAGTTGGAACATTCCCTGAGAATTTCCAAAGTTTCCCCGGGATTTCCCAAATTTTGAAGGGAACTCCAAACATGTCAACATTGATTTTTAGAATCTCCACCGGAGTTTGAGACATTTTGACGTGAAAGTGTCACCGTTTTTTCGGGGATTTGGAACATTCCCTGAGAATTTCCAAAGTTTCCCCGGGATTTCCCAAATTTTGAAGGGAACTCCAAACACGTCATCATTGATTTGAGAATTTCCACAGGAGTTTGAGAGATTTTTACATGAAAGTGTTACCATTTTGTCAGGGATTTGGAAAATTCCTGGACAATTTCCAAAGTTTTTCCGGGATTTCCCAAATTTTGAAGGAAAATCCAAACATGTCAACATTGATTTTAAGAATCTCCACTGGCGTTTGAGAGATTTTGTCGTGAAAGTGTCACCATTTTGTTGGAGAGTTGGAACATTCCCTGAGAATTTCCAAAGTTTTTCCGGGATTTCCCAAATTTTGAAGGGAACTCCAAACATGTCAACATTGATTTTAAGAATCTCCACTGGAGTTTGAGACATTTTGACGTGAAAGTGTCACCATTTTGTCGGGGATTTGGAACATTCCCTGAGAATTTCCAAAGTTTCCCCGGGATTTCCCAAATTTTGGAGGCAACTCCAAACATGTCAACATTGATTTTAAGAATCTCCACTGGAGTTTGAGAGATTTTGACGTGAAAGTGTCACCATTTTGTCGGGGATTTGGAACATTCCCTGGGAATTTCCAAAGTTTCCCCGGTATTTCCCAAATTTTGAAGGGAACTCCAAACATGTCAACATTGATTTTAAGAATCTCCACTGGAGTTTGAGAGATTTTGACGTGAAAGTTTCACCATTTTGTCGGGGATTTGGAGCATTTCCTGAGAATTTCCAAAGTTTCCCCGGGATTTCCCAAATTTTGAAGGGAACTCCAAACATGTCAACATTGATTTTAAGAATCTCCACCGGAGTTTGAGACATTTTGACGTGAAAGTGTCACCGTTTCTTCGGGGATTTGGAACATTCCCTGAGAATTTCCAAAGTTTCCCCGGGATTTCCCAAATTTTGAAGGGAACTCCAAACACGTCATCATTGATTTGAGAATTTCCACAGGAGTTTGAGAGATTTTTACATGAAAGTGTTACCATTTTGTCAGGGATTTGGAAAATTCCTTGACAATTTCCAAAGTTTGCCCGGGATTTCCCAAATTTTGAAGGGAACTCCAAACATGTCAACATTGATTTTAAGAATCTCCACTGGAGTTTGAGACATTTTGACGTGAAAGTGTCACCATTTTGTCGGGGAGTTGGAACATTCCCTGAGAATTTCCAAAGTTTCCCCGGGATTTCCCAAATTTTGAAGGGAACTCCAAACATTTCAACATTGGTTTTGAGAATTTCCACAGGAGTTTGAGAGATTTTTACATGAAAGTGTTACCATTTTGTCAGGGATTTGGAAAATTCCTTGACAATTTCCAAAGTTTCGCCGGGAATTCCCAAATTTTGAAAGGAAATCCAAACATGTCAACATTGATTTTAAGAATCTCCACTGGCGTTTGAGAGATTTTGTCGTGAAAGTGTCACCATTTTGTCGGGGATTTGGAACATTCCCTGAGAATTTCCAAAGTTTCCCCGGGATTTCCCAAATTTTGGAGGCAACTCCAAACATGTCAACATTGATTTTAAGAATCTCCACTGGAGTTTGAGACATTTTGACGTGAAAGTGTCACCATTTTGTCGGGGATTTGGAACATTCCCTGAGAATTTCCAAAGTTTCCCCGGGATATCCCAAATTTTGGAGGGAACTCCAAACGTGTCAACATTGATTTTAAGAATCTCCACTGGAGTTTGAGAGATTTTGACGTGAAAGTGTCACCATTTTGTCGGGGATTTGGAACATTCCCTGGGAATTTCCAAAGTTTTTCAGGGATTTCCCAAATTTTGAAGGGAACTCCAAACATGTCAACATTGATTTGAAGAATCTCCACTGGAGTTTGAGAGATTTTGACGTGAAAGTGTCACCATTTTGTCGGGGATTTGGAACATTTCCTGAGAATTTCCAAAGTTTCCCCGGGATTTCCCAAATTTTGAAGGGAACTCCAAACATGTCAACATTGATTTTTAGAATCTCCACCGGAGTTTGAGACATTTTGACGTGAAAGTGTCACCGTTTTTTCGGGGATTTGGAACATTCCCTGAGAATTTCCAAAGTTTCCCCGGGATTTCCCAAATTTTGAAGGGAACTCCAAACACGTCATCATTGATTTGAGAATTTCCACAGGAGTTTGAGAGATTTTTACATGAAAGTGTTACCATTTTGTCAGGGATTTGGAAAATTCCTGGACAATTTCCAAAGTTTTTCCGGGATTTCCCAAATTTTGAAGGAAAATCCAAACATGTCAACATTGGTTTTAAGAATCTCCACTGGCGTTTGAGAGATTTTGTCGTGAAAGTGTCACCATTTTGTTGGAGACTTGGAACATTCCCTGAGAATTTCCAAAGTTTTTCCGGGATTTCCCAAATTTTGAAGGGAACTCCAAACATGTCAACATTGATTTTAAGAATCTCCACT
Source organism: Streptopelia decaocto (assembly GCF_964273445.1). Taxonomy (NCBI): domain Eukaryota; kingdom Metazoa; phylum Chordata; class Aves; order Columbiformes; family Columbidae; genus Streptopelia; species Streptopelia decaocto. Next base: position 15,358,032 of record NC_138669.1, read on the forward strand.
GGAGTTTGAGACATTTTGACGTGAAAGTGTCACCATTTTGTCGGGGATTTGGAACATTCCCTGGGAATTTCCAAAGTTTCCCCGGGATTTCCCAAATTTTGAAGGGAACTCCAAACATGTCAACATTGATTTTAAGAATCTCCACTGGAGTTTGAGAGATTCTGACGTGAAAGTTTCACCATTTTGTCGGGGATTTGGAGCATTTCCTGAGAATTTCCAAAGTTTCCCCGGGATTTCCCAAATTTTGAAGGGAACTCCAAACATGTCAACATTGATTTTAAGAATCTCCACCGGAGTTTGAGACATTTTGACGTGAAAGTGTCACCGTTTCTTCGGGGATTTGGAACATTCCCTGAGAATTTCCAAAGTTTCCCCGGGATTTCCCAAATTTTGAAGGGAACTCCAAACACGTCATCATTGATTTGAGAATTTCCACAGGAGTTTGAGAGATTTTTACATGAAAGTGTTACCATTTTGTCAGGGATTTGGAAAATTCCTTGACAATTTCCAAAGTTTGCCCGGGATTTCCCAAATTTTGAAGGGAACTCCAAACATGTCAACATTGATTTTAAGAATCTCCACTGGAGTTTGAGACATTTTGACGTGAAAGTGTCACCATTTTGTCGGGGATTTGGAACATTTCCTGACAATTTCCAAAGTTTGCCCGAGATTTCCCAAATTTTGAAGGGAACTCCAAACATGTCAACATTGATTTTAAGAATCTCCACTGGAGTTTGAGACATTTTGACGTGAAAGTGTCACCATTTTGTCGGGGATTTGGAACATTTCCTGACAATTTCCAAAGTTTTTCAGGGATTTCCCAAATTTTGAAGGGAACTCCAAACATGTCAACATTGATTTTAAGAATCTCCACTGGAGTTTGAGACATTTTGACGTGAAAGTGTCACCATTTTGTCGGGGAGTTGGAACATTCCCTGAGAATTTCCAAAGTTTCCCCGGGATTTCCCAAATTTTGAAGGGAACTCCAAACATTTCAACATTGGTTTTGAGAATTTCCACAGGAGTTTGAGAGATTTTTACATGAAAGTGTTACCATTTTGTCAGGGATTTGGAAAATTCCTTGACAATTTCCAAAGTTTCGCCGGGAATTCCCAAATTTTGAAAGGAAATCCAAACATGTCAACATTGATTTTAAGAATCTCCACTGGCGTTTGAGAGATTTTGTCGTGAAAGTGTCACCATTTTGTCGGGGATTTGGAACATTCCCTGAGAATTTCCAAAGTTTCCCCGGGATTTCCCAAATTTTGGAGGCAACTCCAAACATGTCAACATTGATTTTAAGAATCTCCACTGGAGTTTGAGACATTTTGACGTGAAAGTGTCACCATTTTGTCGGGGATTTGGAACATTCCCTGAGAATTTCCAAAGTTTCCCCGGGATATCCCAAATTTTGGAGGGAACTCCAAACGTGTCAACATTGATTTTAAGAATCTCCACTGGAGTTTGAGAGATTTTGACGTGAAAGTGTCACCATTTTGTCGGGGATTTGGAACATTCCCTGGGAATTTCCAAAGTTTTTCAGGGATTTCCCAAATTTTGAAGGGAACTCCAAACATGTCAACATTGATTTGAAGAATCTCCACTGGCGTTTGAGAGATTTTGACGTGAAAGTGTCACCATTTTGTCGGGGATTTGGAACATTTCCTGAGAATTTCCAAAGTTTCCCCGGGATTTCCCAAATTTTGAAGGGAACTCCAAACATGTCAACATTGATTTTTAGAATCTCCACCGGAGTTTGAGACATTTTGACGTGAAAGTGTCACCGTTTTTTCAGGGATTTGGAACATTCCCTGAGAATTTCCAAAGTTTCCCCGGGATTTCCCAAATTTTGAAGGGAACTCCAAACACGTCATCATTGATTTGAGAATTTCCACAGGAGTTTGAGAGATTTTTACATGAAAGTGTTACCATTTTGTCAGGGATTTGGAAAATTCCTGGACAATTTCCAAAGTTTTTCCGGGATTTCCCAAATTTTGAAGGAAAATCCAAACATGTCAACATTGATTTTAAGAATCTCCACTGGCGTTTGAGAGATTTTGTCGTGAAAGTGTCACCATTTTGTTGGAGAGTTGGAACATTCCCTGAGAATTTCCAAAGTTTTTCCGGGATTTCCCAAATTTTGAAGGGAACTCCAAACATGTCAACATTGATTTTAAGAATCTCCACTGGAGTTTGAGACATTTTGACGTGAAAGTGTCACCATTTTGTCGGGGATTTGGAACATTCCCTGAGAATTTCCAAAGTTTCCCCGGGATTTCCCAAATTTTGGAGGGAACTCCAAACATGTCAACATTGATTTTAAGAATCTCCACTGGAGTTTGAGAGATTTTGACGTGAAAGTGTCACCATTTTGTCGGGGATTTGGAACATTCCCTGGGAATTTCCAAAGTTTCCCCGGTATTTCCCAAATTTTGAAGGGAACTCCAAACATGTCAACATTGATTTTAAGAATCTCCACTGGAGTTTGAGAGATTCTGACGTGAAAGTTTCACCAATTTGTCGGGGATTTGGAGCATTTCCTGAGAATTTCCAAAGTTTCCCCGGGATTTCCCAAATTTTGAAGGGAACTCCAAACATGTCAACATTGATTTTAAGAATCTCCACCGGAGTTTGAGACATTTTGACGTGAAAGTGTCACCGTTTCTTCGGGGATTTGGAACATTCCCTGAGAATTTCCAAAGTTTCCCCGGGATTTCCCAAATTTTGAAGGGAACTCCAAACACGTCATCATTGATTTGAGAATTTCCACAGGAGTTTGAGAGATTTTTACATGAAAGTGTTACCATTTTGTCAGGGATTTGGAAAATTCCTTGACAATTTCCAAAGTTTGCCCGGGATTTCCCAAATTTTGAAGGGAACTCCAAACATGTCAACATTGATTTTAAGAATCTCCACTGGAGTTTGAGACATTTTGACGTGAAAGTGTCACCATTTTGTCGGGGATTTGGAACATTTCCTGACAATTTCCAAAGTTTTTCAGGGATTTCCCAAATTTTGAAGGGAACTCCAAACATGTCAACATTGATTTTAAGAATCTCCACTGGAGTTTGAGACATTTTGACGTGAAAGTGTCACCATTTTGTCGGGGAGTTGGAACATTCCCTGAGAATTTCCAAAGTTTCCCCGGGATTTCCCAAATTTTGAAGGGAACTCCAAACATTTCAACATTGGTTTTGAGAATTTCCACAGGAGTTTGAGAGATTTTTACATGAAAGTGTTACCATTTTGTCAGGGATTTGGAAAATTCCTTGACAATTTCCAAAGTTTCGCCGGGAATTCCCAAATTTTGAAAGGAAATCCAAACATGTCAACATTGATTTTAAGAATCTCCACTGGCGTTTGAGAGATTTTGTCGTGAAAGTGTCACCATTTTGTCTAGGAGTTGGAACATTCCCTGAGAATTTCCAAAGTTTCCCCGGGATTTCCCAAATTTTGAAGGCAACTCCAAACATGTCAACATTGATTTTAAGAATCTCCACTGGAGTTTGAGACATTTTGACGTGAAAGTTTCACCATTTTGTCGGGGATTTGGAACATTTCCTGAGAATTTCCAAAGTTTCCCCGGGATTTCCCAAATTTTGGAGGGAACTCCAAACGTGTCAACATTGATTTTAAGAATCTCCACTGGAGTTTGAGACATTTTGACGTGAAAGTGTCACCGTTTCTTCGGGGATTTGGAACATTCCCTGGGAATTTCCAAAGTTTCCCCGGGATTTCCCAAATTTTGAAGGGAACTCCAAACACGTCATCATTGATTTGAGAATTTCCACAGGAGTTTGAGAGATTTTTACATGAAAGTGTTACCATTTTGTCATGGATTTGGAAAATTCCTTGACAATTTCCAAAGTTTGCCCGGGATTTCCCAAATTTTGAAGGGAACTCCAAACATGTCAACATTGATTTTAAGAATCTCCACTGGAGTTTGAGACATTTTGACGTGAAAGTGTCACCATTTTGTCGGGGAGTTGGAACATTCCCTGAGAATTTCCAAAGTTTCCCCGGGATTTCCCAAATTTTGAAGGGAACTCCAAACATTTCAACATTGGTTTTGAGAATTTCCACAGGAGTTTGAGAGATTTTTACATGAAAGTGTTACCATTTTGTCAGGGATTTGGAAAATTCCTTGACAATTTCCAAAGTTTCGCCGGGATTTCCCAAATTTTGAAGGAAAATCCAAACATGTCAACATTGATTTTAAGAATCTCCACTGGCGTTTGAGAGATTTTGTCGTGAAAGTGTCACCATTTTGTCGGGGATTTGGAACATTCCCTGAGAATTTCCAAAGTTTCCCCGGGATTTCCCAAATTTTGGAGGCAACTCCAAACATGTCAACATTGATTTTAAGAATCTCCACTGGAGTTTGAGACATTTTGACGTGAAAGTGTCACCATTTTGTCGGGGATTTGGAACATTCCCTGAGAATTTCCAAAGTTTCCCCGGGATACCCCAAATTTTGGAGGGAACTCCAAACGTGTCAACATTGATTTTAAGAATCTCCACTGGAGTTTGAGAGATTTTGACGTGAAAGTGTCACCATTTTGTCGGGGATTTGGAACATTCCCTGGGAATTTCCAAAGTTTTTCAGGGATTTCCCAAATTTTGAAGGCAACTCCAAACATGTCAACATTGATTTGAAGAATCTCCACTGGAGTTTGAGAGATTTTGACGTGAAAGTGTCACCATTTTGTCGGGGATTTGGAACATTTCCTGAGAATTTCCAAAGTTTCCCCGGGATTTCCCAAATTTTGAAGGGAACTCCAAACATGTCAACATTGATTTTTAGAATCTCCACCGGAGTTTGAGACATTTTGACGTGAAAGTGTCACCGTTTTTTCGGGGATTTGGAACATTCCCTGAGAATTTCCAAAGTTTCCCCGGGATTTCCCAAATTTTGAAGGGAACTCCAAACACGTCATCATTGATTTGAGAATTTCCACAGGAGTTTGAGAGATTTTTACATGAAAGTGTTACCATTTTGTCAGGGATTTGGAAAATTCCTGGACAATTTCCAAAGTTTTTCCGGGATTTCCCAAATTTTGAAGGAAAATCCAAACATGTCAACATTGATTTTAAGAATCTCCACTGGCGTTTGAGAGATTTTGTCGTGAAAGTGTCACCATTTTGTTGGAGAGTTGGAACATTCCCTGAGAATTTCCAAAGTTTTTCCGGGATTTCCCAAATTTTGAAGGGAACTCCAAACATGTCAACATTGATTTTAAGAATCTCCACTGGAGTTTGAGACATTTTGACGTGAAAGTGTCACCATTTTGTCGGGGATTTGGAACATTCCCTGAGAATTTCCAAAGTTTCCCCGGGATTTCCCAAATTTTGGAGGGAACTCCAAACATGTCAACATTGATTTTAAGAATCTCCACTGGAGTTTGAGAGATTTTGACGTGAAAGTGTCACCATTTTGTCGAGGATTTGGAACATTCCCTGGGAATTTCCAAAGTTTCCCCGGTATTTCCCAAATTTTGAAGGGAACTCCAAACATGTCAACATTGATTTTAAGAATCTCCACTGGAGTTTGAGAGATTTTGACGTGAAAGTTTCACCATTTTGTCGGGGATTTGGAGCATTTCCTGAGAATTTCCAAAGTTTCCCCGGGATTTCCCAAATTTTGAAGGGAACTCCAAACATGTCAACATTGATTTTAAGAATCTCCACCGGAGTTTGAGACATTTTGACGTGAAAGTGTCACCGTTTCTTCGGGGATTTGGAACATTCCCTGAGAATTTCCAAAGTTTCCCCGGGATTTCCCAAATTTTGAAGGGAACTCCAAACATGTCAACATTGGTTTTGAGATTTTCCACAGGAGTTTGAGAGATTTTTACATGAAAGTGTTACCATTTTGTCAGGGATTTGGAAAATTCCTTGACAATTTCCAAAGTTTCGCCGGGAATTCCCAAATTTTGAAAGGAAATCCAAACATGTCAACATTGATTTTAAGAATCTGCACTGGCGTTTGAGAGATTTTGTCGTGAAAGTGTCACCATTTTGTCGGGGATTTGGAACATTCCCTGAGAATTTCCAAAGTTTCCCCGGGATTTCCCAAATTTTGGAGGCAACTCCAAACATGTCAACATTGATTTTAAGAATCTCCACTGGAGTTTGAGACATTTTGACGTGAAAGTGTCACCATTTTGTCGGGGATTTGGAACATTCCCTGAGAATTTCCAAAGTTTCCCCGGGATATCCCAAATTTTGGAGGGAACTCCAAACGTGTCAACATTGATTTTAAGAATCTCCACTGGAGTTTGAGACATTTTGACGTGAAAGTGTCACCATTTTGTCGGGGATTTGGAACATTCCCTGGGAATTTCCAAAGTTTTTCAGGGATTTCCCAAATTTTGAAGGGAACTCCAAACATGTCAACATTGATTTGAAGAATCTCCACTGGAGTTTGAGAGATTTTGACGTGAAAGTGTCACCATTTTGTCGGGGATTTGGAACATTTCATGAGAATTTCCAAAGTTTCCCCGGGATTTCCCAAATTTTGAAGGGAACTCCAAACATGTCAACATTGATTTTTAGAATCTCCACCGGAGTTTGAGACATTTTGACGTGAAAGTGTCACCGTTTTTTCGGGGATTTGGAACATTCCCTGAGAATTTCCAAAGTTTCCCCGGGATTTCCCAAATTTTGAAGGGAACTCCAAACACGTCATCATTGATTTGAGAATTTCCACAGGAGTTTGAGAGATTTTTACATGAAAGTGTTACCATTTTGTCAGGGATTTGGAAAATTCCTTGACAATTTCCAAAGTTTTTCCGAGATTTCCCAAATTTTGAAGATAACTCCAAACATGTCAACATTGATTTTAAGAATCTCCACTGGCGTTTGAGAGATTTTGTCGTGGAAGTTTCACCATTTTGTCGGGGAGTTGGAACATTCCCTGAGAATCTCCAAAGTTTGCCCGGGATTTCCCAAATTTTGTAGGGAACTCCAAACGTGTCAACATTGATTTTACGAATCTCCACTGGAGTTTGAGAGATATTTACATGAAAGTGTTACCATTTTGTCAGGGATTTGGAAAATTCCTGGACAATTTCCAAAGTTTTTCCGGGATTTCCCAAATTTTGAAGGAAAATCCAAACATGTCAACATTGATTTTAAGAATCTCCACTGGCGTTTGAGAGATTTTGTCGTGAAAGTGTCACCATTTTTTTGGAGAGTTGGAACATTCCCTGAGAATTTCCAAAGTTTTTCCGGGATTTCCCAAATTTTGAAGGGAACTCCAAACATGTCAACATTGATTTTAAGAATCTCCACTGGAGTTTGAGACATTTTGACGTGAAAGTGTCACCATTTTGTCGGGGATTTGGAACATTCCCTGAGAATTTCCAAAGTTTCCCCGGGATTTCCCAAATTTTGGAGGGAACTCCAAACATGTCAACATTGATTTTAAGAATCTCCACTGGAGTTTGAGAGATTTTGACGTGAAAGTGTCACCATTTTGTCGGGGATTTGGAACATTCCCTGGGAATTTCCAAAGTTTCCCCGGTATTTCCCAAATTTTGAAGGGAACTCCAAACATGTCAACATTGATTTTAAGAATCTCCACTGGAGTTTGAGAGATTTTGACGTGAAAGTTTCACCATTTTGTCGGGGATTTGGAGCATTTCCTGAGAATTTCCAAAGTTTCCCCGGGATTTCCCAAATTTTGAAGGGAACTCCAAACATGTCAACATTGATTTTAAGAATCTCCACCGGAGTTTGAGACATTTTGACGTGAAAGTGTCACCGTTTCTTCGGGGATTTGGAACATTCCCTGAGAATTTCCAAAGTTTCCCCGGGATTTCCCAAATTTTGAAGGGAACTCCAAACACGTCATCATTGATTTGAGAATTTCCACAGGAGTTTGAGAGATTTTTACATGAAAGTGTTACCATTTTGTCAGGGATTTGGAAAATTCCTTGACAATTTCCAAAGTTTGCCCGGGATTTCCCAAATTTTGAAGGGAACTGCAAACATGTCAACATTGATTTTAAGAATCTCCACTGGAGTTTGAGACATTTTGACGTGAAAGTGTCACCATTTTGTCGGGGATTTGGAACATTCCCTGAGAATTTCCAAAGTTTCCCCGGGATTTCCCAAATTTTGAAGGAAACTCCAAACATGTCAACATTGGTTTTGAGAATTTCCACAGGAGTTTGAGAGATTTTTACATGAAAGTGTTACCATTTTGTCAGGGATTTGGAAAATTCCTGGACAATTTCCAAAGTTTCGCCGGGAATTCCCAAATTTTGAAAGGAAATCCAAACATGTCAACATTGATTTTAAGAATCTCCACTGGCGTTTGAGAGATTTTGTCGTGAAAGTGTCACCATTTTGTCGGGGATTTGGAACATTCCCTGAGAATTTCCAAAGTTTCCCCGGGATTTCCCAAATTTTGGAGGCAACTCCAAACATGTCAACATTGATTTTAAGAATCTCCACTGGAGTTTGAGACATTTTGACGTGAAAGTGTCACCATTTTGTCGGGGATTTGGAACATTCCCTGAGAATTTCCAAAGTTTCCCCGGGATTTCCCAAATTTTGGAGGGAACTCCAAACATGTCAACATTGATTTTAAGAATCTCCACTGGAGTTTGAGAGATTTTGACGTGAAAGTGTCACCATTTTGTCGGGGATTTGGAACATTCCCTGGGAATTTCCAAAGTTTCCCCGGGATTTCCCAAATTTTGAAGGGAACTCCAAACATGTCAACATTGATGTTAAGAATCTCCACTGGAGTTTGAGAGATTCTGACGTGAAAGTTTCACCATTTTGTCGGGGATTTGGAGCATTTCCTGAGAATTTCCAAAGTTTCCCCGGGATTTCCCAAATTTTGAAGGGAACTCCAAACATGTCAACATTGATTTTAAGAATCTCCACCGGAGTTTGAGACATTTTGACGTGAAAGTGTCACCGTTTTTTCGGGGATTTGGAACATTCCCTGAGAATTTCCAAAGTTTCCCCGGGATTTCCCAAATTTTGAAGGGAACTCCAAACACGTCATCATTGATTTGAGAATTTCCACAGGAGTTTGAGAGATTTTTACATGAAAGTGTTACCATTTTGTCAGGGATTTGGAAAATTCCTGGACAATTTCCAAAGTTTGCCCGGGATTTCCCAAATTTTGAAGGGAACTCCAAACATGTCAACATTGATTTTAAGAATCTCCACTGGAGTTTGAGACATTTTGACGTGAAAGTGTCACCATTTTGTCGGGGATTTGGAACATTTCCTGACAATTTCCAAAGTTTGCCCGAGATTTCCCAAATTTTGAAGGGAACTCCAAACATGTCAACATTGATTTTAAGAATCTCCACTGGAGTTTGAGACATTTTGACGTGAAAGTGTCACCATTTTGTCGGGGATTTGGAACATTTCCTGACAATTTCCAAAGTTTTTCAGGGATTTCCCAAATTTTGAAGGGAACTCCAAACATGTCAACATTGATTTGAAGAATCTCCACTGGAGTTTGAGACATTTTGACGTGAAAGTGTCACCATTTTGTCGGGGAGTTGGAACATTCCCTGAGAATTTCCAAAGTTTCCCCGGGATTTCCCAAATTTTGAAGGGAACTCCAAACATTTCAACATTGGTTTTGAGAATTTCCACAGGAGTTTGAGAGATTTTTACATGAAAGTGTTACCATTTTGTCAGGGATTTGGAAAATTCCTTGACAATTTCCAAAGTTTCGCCGGGAATTCCCAAATTTTGAAAGGAAATCCAAACATGTCAACATTGATTTTAAGAATCTCCACTGGCGTTTGAGAGATTTTGTCGTGAAAGTGTCACCATTTTGTCGGGGATTTGGAACATTCCCTGAGAATTTCCAAAGTTTCCCCGGGATTTCCCAAATTTTGGAGGCAACTCCAAACATGTCAACATTGATTTTAAGAATCTCCACTGGAGTTTGAGACATTTTGACGTGAAAGTTTCACCATTTTGTCGGGGATTTGGAGCATTTCCTGAGAATTTCCAAAGTTTCCCCGGGATTTCCCAAATTTTGGAGGGAACTCCAAACGTGTCAACATTGATTTTAAGAATCTCCACTGGAGTTTGAGAGATTTTGACGTGAAAGTGTCACCGTTTCTTCGGGGATTTGGAACATTCCCTGGGAATTTCCAAAGTTTCCCCGGGATTTCCCAAATTTTGAAGGGAACTCCAAACACGTCATCATTGATTTGAGAATTTCCACAGGAGTTTGAGAGATTTTTACATGAAAGTGTTACCATTTTGTCAGGGATTTGGAAAATTCCTTGACAATTTCCAAAGTTTGCCCGGGATTTCCCAAATTTTGAAGGGAACTCCAAACATGTCAACATTGATTTTAAGAATCTCCACTGGAGTTTGAGACATTTTGACGTGAAAGTGTCACCATTTTGTCGGGGAGTTGGAACATTCCCTGAGAATTTCCAAAGTTTCCCCGGGATTTCCCAAATTTTGAAGGGAACTCCAAACATTTCAACATTGGTTTTGAGAATTTCCACAGGAGTTTGAGAGATTTTTACATGAAAGTGTTACCATTTTGTCAGGGATTTGGAAAATTCCTTGACAATTTCCAAGGTTTCGCCGGGATTTCCCAAATTTTGAAGGAAAATCCAAACATGTCAACATTGATTTTAAGAATCTCCACTGGCGTTTGAGAGATTTTGTCGTGAAAGTGTCACCATTTTGTCGGGGATTTGGAACATTCCCTGAGAATTTCCAAAGTTTCCCCGGGATTTCCCAAATTTTGGAGGCAACTCCAAACATGTCAACATTGATTTTAAGAATCTCCACTGGAGTTTGAGACATTTTGACGTGAAAGTGTCACCATTTTGTCGGGGATTTGGAACATTCCCTGAGAATTTCCAAAGTTTCCCCGGGATATCCCAAATTTTGGAGGGAACTCCAAACGTGTCAACATTGATTTTAAGAATCTCCACTGGAGTTTGAGACATTTTGACGTGAAAGTGTCACCATTTTGTCGGGGATTTGGAACATTCCCTGGGAATTTCCAAAGTTTTTCAGGGATTTCCCAAATTTTGAAGGGAACTCCAAACATGTCAACATTGATTTGAAGAATCTCCACTGGAGTTTGAGAGATTTTGACGTGAAAGTGTCACCATTTTGTCGGGGATTTGGAACATTTCCTGAGAATTTCCAAAGTTTCCCCGGGATTTCCCAAATTTTGAAGGGAACTCCAAACATGTCAACATTGATTTTTAGAATCTCCACCGGAGTTTGAGACATTTTGACGTGAAAGTGTCACCGTTTTTTCGGGGATTTGGAACATTCCCTGAGAATTTCCAAAGTTTCCCCGGGATTTCCCAAATTTTGAAGGGAACTCCAAACACGTCATCATTGATTTGAGAATTTCCACAGGAGTTTGAGAGATTTTTACATGAAAGTGTTACCATTTTGTCAGGGATTTGGAAAATTCCTGGACAATTTCCAAAGTTTTTCCGGGATTTCCCAAATTTTGAAGGAAAATCCAAACATGTCAACATTGATTTTAAGAATCTCCACTGGCGTTTGAGAGATTTTGTCGTGAAAGTGTCACCATTTTGTTGGAGAGTTGGAACATTCCCTGAGAATTTCCAAAGTTTTTCCGGGATTTCCCAAATTTTGAAGGGAACTCCAAACATGTCAACATTGATTTTAAGAATCTCCACTGGAGTTTGAGACATTTTGACGTGAAAGTGTCACCATTTTGTCGGGGATTTGGAACATTCCCTGAGAATTTCCAAAGTTTCCCCGGGATTTCCCAAATTTTGGAGGGAACTCCAAACATGTCAACATTGATTTTAAGAATCTCCACTGGAGTTTGAGAGATTTTGACGTGAAAGTGTCACCATTTTGTCGGGGATTTGGAACATTCCCTGGGAATTTCCAAAGTTTCCCCGGTATTTCCCAAATTTTGAAGGGAACTCCAAACATGTCAACATTGATTTTAAGAATCTCCACTGGAGTTTGAGAGATTCTGACGTGAAAGTTTCACCAATTTGTCGGGGATTTGGAGCATTTCCTGAGAATTTCCAAAGTTTCCCCGGGATTTCCCAAATTTTGAAGGGAACTCCAAACATGTCAACATTGATTTTAAGAATCTCCACCGGAGTTTGAGACATTTTGACGTGAAAGTGTCACCGTTTCTTCGGGGATTTGGAACATTCCCTGAGAATTTCCAAAGTTTCCCCGGGATTTCCCAAATTTTGAAGGGAACTCCAAACACGTCATCATTGATTTGAGAATTTCCACAGGAGTTTGAGAGATTTTTACATGAAAGTGTTACCATTTTGTCAGGGATTTGGAAAATTCCTGGACAATTTCCAAAGTTTCGCCGGGAATTCCCAAATTTTGAAAGGAAATCCAAACATGTCAACATTGATTTTAAGAATCTGCACTGGCGTTTGAGAGATTTTGTCGTGAAAGTGTCACCATTTTGTCGGGGATTTGGAACATTCCCTGAGAATTTCCAAAGTTTCCCCGGGATTTCCCAAATTTTGGAGGCAACTCCAAACATGTCAACATTGATTTTAAGAATCTCCACTGGAGTTTGAGACATTTTGACGTGGAAGTTTCACCATTTTGTCGGGGAGTTGGAACATTCCCTGAGAATCTCCAAAGTTTGCCCGGGATTTCCCAAATTTTGTAGGGAACTCCAAACGTGTCAACATTGATTTTACGAATCTCCACTGGAGTTTGAGAGATTTTTACATGAAAGTGTTACCATTTTGTCAGGGATTTGGAAAATTCCGGGACAATTTCCAAAGTTTTTCCAGGATATCCCAAATTTTGAAGGGAACTCCAAACATGTCAACATTGATTTTAAGAATCTCCACCGGAGTTTGAGACATTTTGTCGTGAAAGTGTCACCATTTTGTTGGGGATTTGGAACATTCCCTGGGAATTTCCAAAGTTTTTCCGGGATTTCCCAAATTTTGAAGGGAACTCCAAACATGTCAACATTGATTTTAAGAATCTCCACTGGAGTTTGAGACATTTTGACGTGAAAGTGTCACCATTTTGTCAGGGATTTGGAACATTCCCTGAGAATTTCCAAAGTTTCCCCGGGATTTCCCAAATTTTGGAGGGAACTCCAAACATGTCAACATTGATTTTAAGAATCTCCACTGGAGTTTGAGACATTTTGACGTGAAAGTGTCACCATTTTGTCGGGGATTTGGAACATTCCCTGGGAATTTCCAAAGTTTCCCCGGTATTTCCCAAATTTTGAAGGGAAATCCAAACATGTCAACATTGATTTTAAGAATCTCCACTGGAGTTTGAGAGATTTTGACGTGAAAGTTTCACCATTTTGTCGGGGATTTGGAGCATTTCCTGAGAATTTCCAAAGTTTCCCCGGGATTTCCCAAATTTTGAAGGGAACTCCAAACATGTCAACATTGATTTTAAGAATCTCCACCGGAGTTTGAGACATTTTGACGTGAAAGTGTCACAGTTTTGTCGGGGATTTGGAACATTCCCTGAGAATTTCCAAAGTTTCCCCGGGATTTCCCAAATTTTGAAGGGAACTGCAAACATGTCAACATTGGTTTTGAGAATTTCCACAGGAGTTTGAGAGATTTTTACATGAAAGTGTTACCATTTTTTCAGGGATTTGGAACATGCCCTGAGAATTTCCAAAGTTTGCCCGGGATTTCCCAAATTTTGAAGGGAACTCCAAACATGTCAACATTGATTTTAAGAATCTCCACTGGCGTTTGAGAGATTTTGTCGTGAAAGTTTCACCATTTTGTCGGGGAGTTGGAACATTCCCTGAGAATTTCCAAAGTTTCCCCGGGATTTCCCAAATTTTGAAGGCAACTCCAAACATGTCAACATTGGTTTTGAGAATTTCCACAGGAGTTTGAGAGATTTTTACATGAAAGTGTTACCATTTTGTCAGGGATTTGGAAAATTCCTGGACAATTTCCAAAGTTTTTCCGGGATTTCCCAAATTTTGAAGGGAACTCCAAACATGTCAACATTGATTTTAAGAATCTCCACTGGAGTTTGAGAGATTTTGTCATGAAAGTTTCACAATTTGTCGGTGAGTTGGAACATTCCCTGAGAATTTCCAAAGTTTCCCCGGGATTTCCCAAATTTTGAAGGGAACTCCAAACATGTCAACATTGATTTTAAGAATCTCTACTGGAGTTTGAGACATTTTTATGTGAAATTGTCACCATTTTGTCAGGGATTTGGAACATTTCCTGACAATTTCCAAAGTTTGCCCGAGATTTCCCAAATTTTGGAGGCAACTCCAAACATGTCAACATTGATTTGAAGAATCTCCACTGGAGTTTGAGAGATTTTGACGTGAAAGTGTCACCATTTTATCGGGGATTTGGAACATTTCCTGAGAATTTCCAAAGTTTTTCCGGGATTTCCCACATTTTGAAGGGAACTCCAAACATGTCAACATTGATTTGAAGAATCTCCACTGGAGTTTGAGACATTTTTATGTGAAAGTGTCACCATTTTGTCGGGGATTTGGAACATTGCCTGAGAATTTCCAAAGTTTCCCTGGGATTTCCCAAATTTTGAAGGGAACTCCAAACATTTCAACATTGGTTTTGAGAAATTCCACAGGAGTTTGAGAGATTTTTACATGAAAGTGTTACCATTTTGTCAGGGATTTGGAAAATTCCTTGACAATTTCCAAAGTTTTTCCGGGATTTCCCAAATTTTGAAGGGAAATCCAAACATGTCAACATTGATTTTAAGAATCTCCACTGGCGTTTGAGAGATTTTGTCGTGAAAGTGTCACCATTTTGTCTGGGAGTTGGAACATTCCCTGAGAATTTCCAAAGTTTCCCCGGGATTTCCCAAATTTTGAAGGCAACTCCAAACATGTCAACATTGATTTTAAGAATCTCCACTGGAGTTTGAGAGATTTTGTCGTGAAAGTGTCACCATTTTGTCGGGGATTTGGAACATTCCCTGGGAATTTCCAAAGTTTTTCAGGGATTTCCCAAATTTTGAAGGGAACTCCAAACATGTCAACATTGATTTGAAGAATCTCCACTGGAGTTTGAGAGATTTTGACGTGAAAGTGTCACCATTTTGTCGGGGATTTGGAACATTTCCTGAGAATTTCCAAAGTTTCCCCGGGATTTCCCAAATTTTGAAGGGAACTCCAAACATGTCAACATTGATTTTAAGAATCTCCACTGGAGTTTGAGACATTTTGACGTGAAAGTGTCACCATTTTGTCAGGGATTTGGAACATTCCCTGAGAATTTCCAAAGTTTCCCCGGGATTTCCCAAATTTTGGAGGGAACTCCAAACATGTCAACATTGATTTTAAGAATCTCCACTGGAGTTTGAGACATTTTGACGTGAAAGTGTCACCATTTTGTCGGGGATTTGGAACATTCCCTGGGAATTTCCAAAGTTTCCCCGGTATTTCCCAAATTTTGAAGGGAAATCCAAACATGTCAACATTGATTTTAAGAATCTCCACTGGAGTTTGAGAGATTTTGACGTGAAAGTTTCACCATTTTGTCGGGGATTTGGAGCATTTCCTGAGAATTTCCAAAGTTTTTCCGGGATTTCCCAAATTTTGAAGGGAACTCCAAACATGTCAACATTGATTTTAAGAATCTCCACCGGAGTTTGAGACATTTTGACGTGAAAGTGTCACAGTTTTGTCGGGGATTTGGAACATTCCCTGAGAATTTCCAAAGTTTCCCCGGGATTTCCCAAATTTTGAAGGGAACTGCAAACATGTCAACATTGGTTTTGAGAATTTCCACAGGAGTTTGAGAGATTTTTACATGAAAGTGTTACCATTTTTTCAGGGATTTGGAACATGCCCTGAGAATTTCCAAAGTTTGCCCGGGATTTCCCAAATTTTGAAGGGAACTCCAAACATGTCAACATTGATTTTAAGAATCTCCACTGGCGTTTGAGAGATTTTGTCGTGAAAGTTTCACCATTTTGTCGGGGAGTTGGAACATTCCCTGAGAATTTCCAAAGTTTCCCCGGGATTTCCCAAATTTTGAAGGCAACTCCAAACATGTCAACATTGGTTTTGAGAATTTCCACAGGAGTTTGAGAGATTTTTACATGAAAGTGTTACCATTTTGTCAGGGATTTGGAAAATTCCTGGACAATTTCCAAAGTTTTTCCGGGATTTCCCAAATTTTGAAGGGAACTCCAAACATGTCAACATTGATTTTAAGAATCTCCACTGGAGTTTGAGAGATTTTGTCATGAAAGTTTCACAATTTGTCGGTGAGTTGGAACATTCCCTGAGAATTTCCAAAGTTTCCCCGGGATTTCCCAAATTTTGAAGGGAACTCCAAACATGTCAACATTGATTTTAAGAATCTCTACTGGAGTTTGAGACATTTTTATGTGAAATTGTCACCATTTTGTCAGGGATTTGGAACATTTCCTGACAATTTCCAAAGTTTGCCCGAGATTTCCCAAATTTTGGAGGCAACTCCAAACATGTCAACATTGATTTGAAGAATCTCCACTGGAGTTTGAGACATTTTGACGTGAAAGTGTCACCATTTTATCGGGGATTTGGAACATTTCCTGAGAATTTCCAAAGTTTTTCCGGGATTTCCCACATTTTGAAGGGAACTCCAAACATGTCAACATTGATTTGAAGAATCTCCACTGGAGTTTGAGACATTTTTATGTGAAAGTGTCACCATTTTGTCGGGGATTTGGAACATTGCCTGAGAATTTCCAAAGTTTCCCTGGGATTTCCCAAATTTTGAAGGGAACTCCAAACATTTCAACATTGGTTTTGAGAATTTCCACAGGAGTTTGAGAGATTTTTACATGAAAGTGTTACCATTTTGTCAGGG
Organism: Streptopelia decaocto; assembly: GCF_964273445.1. Taxonomy (NCBI): domain Eukaryota; kingdom Metazoa; phylum Chordata; class Aves; order Columbiformes; family Columbidae; genus Streptopelia; species Streptopelia decaocto. The sequence continues at coordinate 15,374,855 of NC_138669.1, forward strand.
ATTTGGAAAATTCCTTGACAATTTCCAAAGTTTTTCCGGGATTTCCCAAATTTTGAAGGGAAATCCAAACATGTCAACATTGATTTTAAGAATCTCCACTGGCGTTTGAGAGATTTTGTCGTGAAAGTGTTACCATTTTGTCAGGGATTTGGAAAATTCCTGGACAATTTCCAAAGTTTCCCCGGGATTTCCCAAATTTTGAAGGCAACTCCAAACATGTCAACATTGATTTTAAGAATCTCCACTGGAGTTTGAGAGATTTTGTCGTGAAAGTGTCACCATTTTGTCGGGGATTTGGAACATTCCCTGGGAATTTCCAAAGTTTTTCAGGGATTTCCCAAATTTTGAAGGGAACTCCAAACATGTCAACATTGATTTGAAGAATCTCCACTGGAGTTTGAGAGATTTTGACGTGAAAGTGTCACCATTTTGTCGGGGATTTGGAACATTTCCTGAGAATTTCCAAAGTTTCCCCGGGATTTCCCAAATTTTGAAGGGAACTCCAAACATGTCAACATTGATTTAAAGAATCTCCACCGGAGTTTGAGACATTTTGACGTGAAAGTGTCACCGTTTTTTCGGGGATTTGGAACATTCCCTGAGAATTTCCAAAGTTTCCCCGGGATTTCCCAAATTTTGAAGGGAACTCCAAACATGTCAACATTGATTTGAGAATTTCCACAGGAGTTTGAGAGATTTTTACATGAAAGTGTTACCATTTTGTCAGGGATTTGGAAAATTCCTTGACAATTTCCAAAGTTTTTCCGGGATTTCCCAAATTTTGAAGGGAACTCCAAACATGTCAACATTGATTTTAAGAATCTCCACTGGCGTTTGAGAGATTTTGTCGTGAAAGTGTCACCATTTTGTTGGGGAGTTGGAACATTCCCTGAGAATTTCCAAAGTTTTTCTGGGATTTCCCAAATTTTGGAAGGGAACTCCAAACATGTCAACATTGATTTTAAGAATCTCCACTGGAGTTTGAGACATTATGACGTGAAAGTGTCACCATTTTGTCAGGGATTTGGAACATTCCCTGAGAATTTCCAAAGTTTCCCCGGGATTTCCCAAATTTTGGAGGGAACTCCAAACATGTCAACATTGATTTGAAGAATCTCCACTGGAGTTTGAGAGATTTTGACGTGAAAGTGTCACCATTTTGTCGGGGATTTGGAACATTCCCTGGGAATTTCCAAAGTTTCCCCGGTATTTCCCAAATTTTGAAGGGAACTCCAAACATGTCAACATTGATTTTAAGAATCTCCACTGGAGTTTGAGAGATTTTGACGTGAAAGTGTCACCATTTTGTCGGGGATTTGGAACATTTCCTGAGAATTTCCAAAGTTTCCCCGGGATTTCCCAAATTTTGAAGGCAACTCCAAACATGTCAACATTGATTTTAAGAATCTCCACCGGAGTTTGAGACATTTTGACGTGAAAGTGTCACCGTTTTTTCGGGGATTTGTAACATTCCCTGAGAATTTCCAAAGTTTCCCCGGGATTTCCCAAATTTTGAAGGGAACTCCAAACATGTCAACATTGATTTGAGAATTTCCACAGGAGTTTGAGAGATTTTTACATGAAAGTGTTACCATTTTGTCAGGGATTTGGAACATTCCCTGAGAATTTCCAAAGTTTGCCCGGGATTTCCCAAATTTTGAAGGGAACTCCAAACATGTCAACATTGATTTTAAGAATCTCCACTGGAGTTTGAGAGATTTTGACGTGAAAGTGTCACCATTTTGTCGGGGATTTGGAACATTCCCTGGGAATTTCCAAAGTTTCCCTGGTATTTCGCAAATTTTGAAAGGAACTCCAAACATGTCAACATTGATTTGAAGAATCTCCACTGGAGTTTGAGACGTTTTGACTTGAAAGTGTCACCATTTTGTCGGGGATTTGGAGCATTTCCTGAGAATTTCCAAAGTTTCCCCGGGATTTCCCAAATTTTGAAGGAAAATCCAAACATGTCAACATTGATTTTAAGAATCTCCACTGGAGTTTGAGACATTTTGACGTGAAAGTGTCACCATTTTCTCGGGGACTTGGAACATTTCCTGAAAATTTCCAAAGTTTCCCTGGGATTTCCCAAATTTGGAAGGGAACTCCGAACATGTCAACATTGATTTTAAGAATCTCCACTGGAGTTTGAGACATTTTGACGTGAAAGTGTCACCACTTTGTCGGGGATTTGGAAAATTTCCTGAGAATTTCCAAAATCTCACCGGGATTTAACAAATTTTGAAGGGAACTCCAAACATGTCAACATAGATTTTGAGAATCTCCACTGGAATTTGAGAAATATTCAAGTGAAAGTGTCACCATTTGTCGGGGATTTGGAAAATTCCTTGACAATTTCCAAAGTCTCCCCAGGATTTCCCAAATTTTGAAGGGAACTCCAAACATGTCAACACTGATTTTGAGAATTTCCACTGGAGTCTGAGAAAATTTTTAAGGGACTTTGAAAAAATTTCAACTGGAATTTTAGCAATTTTGACGTGAAATTGTAAACATGTGGACATGGATTTTGAAAATTCTAGAGAGAATTTTAAAAGCTTCAACAGAATTTCAACAATGTTGAGAGGGATTTGAAAAGTTTCAATGGGAATGGGAAGAATCGGGACAAAAATTGGAAAATTTTTAAGGGACTTTGAAAAAATTTCAACTGGAATTTTAGCAATTTAGGCGTGAAATTGTGAACATGTGGACGTGGATTTTGAAAATTCTAGAGAGAATTTTAAAAGCTTCAACAGAATTTCAACAATGTTGAGAGGGATTTGAAAAGTTTCAATGGGAATGGGAAGAATTGGTACAAAAATTGGTAAATTTTTAAGGGAGTTTGAAAAAATTTCAACTGGAATTTTAGCAATTTTGACGTGAAATTGGAAACATGTGGACATGGATTTTGAAAATTCTAGAGAGAATTTTAAAAGCTTCAACAGAATTTCAACAATGTTGAGAGGGATTTGAAAAGTTTCAATGGGAATGGGAAGAATTGGGACAAAAATTGGAAAACTTTTAAGGGACTTTGAAAAAATTTCAACTGGAATTTTAGCAATTTTGACGTGAAATTGTAAACATGTGGACATGGATTTTGAAAATTCTAGAGAGAATTTTAAAAGCTTCAACAGAATTTCAACAATGTTGAGAGGGATTTGAAAAGTTTCAATGGGAATGGGAAGAATTGGGATGAAAATTGGAAAATTTTTTAAAGGGACTTTGAAAAAATTTCAACTGGAATTTTAGCAATTTTGACGTGAAATTGTAAACATGTGGACATGGATTTTGAAAATTCTAGAGAGAATTCTAAAAGCTTCAACAGGATTAGAACAATTTTGAGAGGGATTTGAAAAGTTTCAATGGGAATGGGAAGAATTGGGACAAAAATTGGAAAATTTTTAAGGGACTTTGAAAAAATTTCAACTGGAATTGTAGCAATTTTGATGTGAAATTGTAAACATGTTGAAGTGGATTTTGAAAATTCTAGAGAGAATTTTCAAAGCTTCAACAGAATTTCAACCATTTTGAGAGGGATTTGAAAAGTTTCAATGGGAATGGGAAGAATTGGGACAAAAATTGGAAAATTTTTAAGGGACTTTGAAAAAACTTCAACTGGAATTTTAGCAATTTTGACGTGAAATTGTAAACATGTGGACATGGATTTTGAAAATTCTAGAGAGAATTTTAAAAGCTTCAACAGAATTTCAACAATGTTGAGAGGGATTTGAAAAGTTTCAATGGGAATGGGAAGAATTGGGACAAAAATTGGAAAATTTTTAAGGGACTTTGAAAAAATTTCAACTGGAATTTTAGCAATTTTGGCGTGAAATTGTAAACATGTGGACGTGGATTTTGAAAATTCTAGAGAGAATTTTAAAAGCTTCAACAGAATTTCAACAATGTTGAGAGGGATTTGAAAAGTTTCAATGGGAATGGGAAGAATTGGGACAAAAATTGGAAAATTTTTAAGGGACTTTGAAAAAATTTCAACTGGAATTTTAGCAATTTTGACGTGAAATTGTAAACATGTGGACATGGATTTTGAAAATTCTAGAGAGAATTTTAAAAGCTTCAACAGAATTTCAGCAATTTTGAGAGGGATTTGAAAAGTTTCAATGGGAATGGGAAGAATTGGGACAAAAACTGGAAAATTTTTGAGGGACTTTGAAAAAATTTCAACTGGAATTTTAGCAATTTTGACGTGAAATTGTAAACATGTGGACATGGATTTTGAAAATTCTAGAGAGAATTTTAAAAGCTTCAACAGAATTTCAACAATGTTGAGAGGGATTTGAAAAGTTTCAATGGGAATGGGAAGAATTGGGATGAAAATTGGAAAATTTTTAAAGGTACTTTGAAAAAATTTCAACTGGAATTTTAGCAATTTTGACGTGAAATTGTAAACATGTGGACATGGATTTTGAAAATTCTAGAGAGAATTCTAAAAGCTTCAACAGGATTAGAACAATTGTGAGAGGGATTTGAAAAGTTTCAATGGGAATGGGAAGATTTGTGACGAAAATTGGAAAATTTTTAAGGGACTTTGAAAAAATTTCAACTGGAATTTTAGCAATTTTGACGTGAAATTGTAAACATGTGGACGTGGATTTTGAAAATTCTAGAGAGAATTTTAAAAGCTTCAACAGAATTTCAACCATTTTGAGAGGGATTTGAAAAGTTTCAATGGGAATGGGAAGAATTGGGACAAAAATTGGAAAATTTTTAAGGGACTTTGAAAAAATTTCAACTGGAATTTTAGCAATTTAGGCGTGAAATTGTAAACATGTGGACGTGGATTTTGAAAATTCTAGAGAGAATTTTAAAAGCTTCAACAGAATTTCAACAATGTTGAGAGGGATTTGAAAAGTTTCAATGGGAATGGGAAGAATTGGGACAAAAATTGGAAAATTTTTAAGGGACTTTGAAAAAATTTCAACTGGAATTTCAGCAATTTTGACGTGAAATTGTAAACATGTGGACGCGGATTTTGAAAATTCTAGAGAGAATTTTAAAAGCTTCAACAGAATTTCAACAATTTTGAGAGGGATTTTAAAAGTTTCAATGGGAAGAATTGGGACAAAAATTGGAAAATTTTTAAGGGACTTTGAAAAAATTTCAACTGGATTTTTGGCAATTTTGATGTGAAATTGTAAAGATGTTGAAGTGGATTTTGAAAATTCTAGAGAGAATTTTAAAAGCTTCAACAGAATTTCAACAATTTTGAGAGGGATTGGAAAAGTTTCAATGGGAATGGGAAGAATTGGGACAAAAATTGGAAATTTTTTAAGGGAGTTTGAAAAAATTCCAACTGGAATTTTAGCAATTTTGACGTGAAATTGTAAACATGTGGACATGGATTTTGAAAATTCTAGAGAGAATTTTAAAAGCTTCAACAGAATTTCAACAATTTTGAGAGGGATTTTAAAAGTTTCAATGGGAATGGGAAGAATCGGGACAAAAATTGGAAAATTTTTAAGGGACTTTGAAAAAATTTCAACTGGAATTTTAGCAATTTAGGCGTGAAATTGTGAACATGTGGACGTGGATTTTGAAAATTCTAGAGAGAATTTTAAAAGCTTCAACAGAATTTCAACAATGTTGAGAGGGATTTGAAAAGTTTCAATGGGAATGGGAAGAATTGGGACAAAAATTGGTAAATTTTTAAGGGAGTTTGAAAAAATTTCAACTGGAATTTTAGCAATTTTGACGTGAAATTGTAAACATGTGGACATGGATTTTGAAAATTCTAGAGAGAATTTTAAAAGCTTCAACAGAATTTCAACAATGTTGAGAGGGATTTGAAAAGTTTCAATGGGAATGGGAAGAATTGGGACAAAAATTGAAAAACTTTTAAGGGACTTTGAAAAAATTTCAACTGGAATTTTAGCAATTTTGACGTGAAATTGTAAACATGTGGACATGGATTTTGAAAATTCTAGAGAGAATTTTAAAAGCTTCAACAGAATTTCAACAATGTTGAGAGGGATTTGAAAAGTTTCAATGGGAATGGGAAGAATTGGGATGAAAATTGGAAAATTTTTAAAGGGACTTTGAAAAAATTTCAACTGGAATTTTAGCAATTTTGACGTGAAATTGTAAACATGTGGACATGGATTTTGAAAATTCTAGAGAGAATTCTAAAAGCTTCAACAGAATTTCAACAGTTTTGAGAGGGATTTGAAAAGTTTCAATGGGAATGGGAAGAATCGGGACAAAAATTGGAAAATTTTTAAGGGACTTTGAAAAAATTTCAACTGGAATTTTAGCAATTTTGACGTGAAATTGTAAACATGTTGAAGTGGATTTTGAAAATCCTAGAGAGAATTTTAAAAGCTTCAACAGAATTTCAACCATTTTGAGAGGGATTTGAAAAGTTTCAATGGGAATGGGAAGAATTGGGACAAAAATTGGAAAATTTTTAAGGGACTTTGAAAAAATTTCAACTGGAATTTTAGCAATTTAGGCGTGAAATTGTAAACATGTGGACGTGGATTTTGAAAATTCTAGAGAGAATTTTAAAAGCTTCAACAGAATTTCAACAATGTTGAGAGGGATTTGAAAAGTTTCAATGGGAATGGGAAGAATTGGGACAAAAATTGGAAAATTTTTAAGGGACTTTGAAAAAATTTCAACTGGAATTTCAGCAATTTTGACGTGAAATTGTAAACATGTGGACGCGGATTTTGAAAATTCTAGAGAGAATTTTAAAAGCTTCAACAGAATTTCAACAATTTTGAGAGGGATTTTAAAAGTTTCAATGGGAAGAATTGGGACAAAAATTGGAAAATTTTTAAGGGACTTTGAAAAAATTTCAACTGGAATTTTAGCAATTTTGACGTGAAATTGTAAACATGTTGAAGTGGATTTTGAAAATCCTAGAGAGAATTTTAAAAGCTTCAACAGAATTTCAACAATTTTGAGAGGGATTTGAAAAGTTTCAATGGGAATGGGAAGAATCGGGACAAAAATTGGAAAATTTTTAAGGGACTTTGAAAAAATTTCAACTGGAATTTTAGCAATTTAGGCGTGAAATTGTAAACATGTGGACGTGGATTTTGAAAATTCTAGAGAGAATTTTAAAAGCTTCAACAGAATTTCAACAATGTTGAGAGGGATTTGAAAAGTTTCAATGGGAATGGGAAGAATTGGGACAAAAATTGGAAAATTTTTAAGGGACTTTGAAAAAATTTCAACTGGAATTTTAGCAATTTTGACGTGAAATTGTAAACATGTGGACGTGGATTTTGAAAATTCAGGAAAGAATTTTAAAAGCTTCAACAGAATTTCAACAATTTTGAGAGGGATTTTAAAAGTTTCAATGGGAAGAATTGGGACAAAAATTGGAAAATTTTTAAGGGACTTTGAAAAAATTTCAACTGGAATTTTAGCAATTTTGATGTGAAATTGTAAAGATGTTGAAGTGGATTTTGAAAATTCTAGAGAGAATTTTAAAAGCTTCAACAGAATTTCAACAATGTTGAGAGGGATTTGAAAAGTTTCAATGGGAATGGGAAGAATTGGGACAAAAATTGGAAAATTTTTAAGGGACTTTGAAAAAATTTCAACTGGAATTTTAGCAATTTTGACGTGAAATTGTAAACATGTGGACATGGATTTTGAAAATTCTAGAGAGAATTTTAAAAGCTTCAACAGAATTTCAACAATGTTGAGAGGGATTTGAAAAGTTTCAATGGGAATGGGAAGAATCGGGACAAAAATTGGAAAATTTTTAAGGGACTTTGAAAAAATTTCAACTGGAATTTTAGCAATTTAGGCGTGAAATTGTGAACATGTGGACGTGGATTTTGAAAATTCTAGAGAGAATTTTAAAAGCTTCAACAGAATTTCAACAATGTTGAGAGGGATTTGAAAAGTTTCAATGGGAATGGGAAGAATTGGTACAAAAATTGGTAAATTTTTAAGGGAGTTTGAAAAAATTTCAACTGGAATTTTAGCAATTTTGACGTGAAATTGGAAACATGTGGACGTGGATTTTGAAAATTCTAGAGAGAATTTTAAAAGCTTCAACAGAATTTCAACAATGTTGAGAGGGATTTGAAAAGTTTCAATGGGAATGGGAAGAATTGGGACAAAAATTGGAAAACTTTTAAGGGACTTTGAAAAAATTTCAACTGGAATTTTAGCAATTTTGACGTGAAATTGTAAACATGTGGACATGGATTTTGAAAATTCTAGAGAGAATTTTAAAAGCTTCAACAGAATTTCAACAATGTTGAGAGGGATTTGAAAAGTTTCAATGGGAATGGGAAGAATTGGGATGAAAATTGGAAAATTTTTAAAGGGACTTTGAAAAAATTTCAACTGGAATTTTAGCAATTTTGACGTGAAATTGTAAACATGTGGACATGGATTTTGAAAATTCTAGAGAGAATTCTAAAAGCTTCAACAGAATTTCAACAGTTTTGAGAGGGATTTGAAAAGTTTCAATGGGAATGGGAAGAATTGGGACAAAAATTGGAAAATTTTTAAGGGACTTTGAAAAAATTTCAACTGGAATTTTAGCAATTTTGACGTGAAATTGTAAACATGTTGAAGTGGATTTTGAAAATCCTAGAGAGAATTTTAAAAGCTTCAACAGAATTTCAACCATTTTGAGAGGGATTTGAAAAGTTTCAATGGGAATGGGAAGAATTGGGACAAAAATTGGAAAATTTTTAAGGGACTTTGAAAAAATTTCAACTGGAATTTTAGCAATTTTGATGTGAAATTGTAAATATGTTGAAGTGGATTTTGAAAATTCTAGAGAGAATTTTAAAAGCTTCAACAGAATTTCAACAATGTTGAGAGGGATTTGAAAAGTTTCAATGGGAATGGGAAGAATTGGGACGAAAATTGAAAATTTTTAAGGGAGTTTGAAAAAATTTCAACTGGAATTTTAGCAATTTTGACGTGAAATTGTAAACATGTGAACGTGGATTTTGAAAATTCTAGAGAGAATTTTAAAAGCTTCAACAGAATTTCAACAATGTTGAGAGGGATTTGAAAATTTTCAATGGGAATGGGAAGAATTGGGACAAAAATTGGAAAATTTTTAAGGGACTTTGAAAAAATTTCAACTGGAATTTTAGCAATTTTGACGTGAAATTGTAAACATGTGGACGTGAATTTTGAAAATTCTAGAGAGAATTTTAAAAGCTTCAACAGAATTTCAACCATTTGGAGAGGGATTTTAAAAGTTTCAATGGGAAGAATTGGGACAAAAATTGGAAAATTTTTAAGGGACTTTGAAAAAATTTCAACTGGAATTTTAGCAATTTTGATGTGAAATTGTAAAGATGTTGAAGTGGATTTTGAAAATTCTAGAGAGAATTTTAAAAGCTTCAACAGAATTTCAACAATGTTGAGAGGGATTTGAAAAGTTTCAATGGGAATGGGAAGAATTGGGACAAAAATTGGAAAACTTTTAAGGGACTTTGAAAAAATTTCAACTGGAATTTTAGCAATTTTGACGTGAAATTGTAAACATGTGGACATGGATTTTGAAAATTCTAGAGAGAATTTTAAAAGCTTCAACAGAATTTCAACAATGTTGAGAGGGATTTGAAAAGTTTCAATGGGAATGGGAAGAATCGGGACAAAAATTGGAAAATTTTTAAGGGACTTTGAAAAAATTTCAACTGGAATTTTAGCAATTTAGGCGTGAAATTGTGAACATGTGGACGTGGATTTTGAAAATTCTAGAGAGAATTTTAAAAGCTTCAACAGAATTTCAACAATGTTGAGAGGGATTTGAAAAGTTTCAATGGGAATGGGAAGAATTGGTACAAAAATTGGTAAATTTTTAAGGGAGTTTGAAAAAATTTCAACTGGAATTTTAGCAATTTTGACGTGAAATTGGAAAGATGTTGAAGTGGATTTTGAAAATTCTAGAGAGAATTTTAAAAGCTTCAACAGAATTTCAACAATGTTGAGAGGGATTTGAAAAGTTTCAATGGGAATGGGAAGAATTGGGACAAAAATTGGAAAATTTTTAAGGGACTTTGAAAAAACTTCAACTGGAATTTTAGCAATTTTGACGTGAAATTGTAAACATGTGGACATGGATTTTGAAAATTCTAGAGAGAATTTTAAAAGCTTCAACAGAATTTCAACAATGTTGAGAGGGATTTGAAAAGTTTCAATGGGAATGGGAAGAATTGGGATGAAAATTGGAAAATTTTTAAAGGGACTTTGAAAAAATTTCAACTGGAATTTTAGCAATTTTGACGTGAAATTGTAAACATGTGGACATGGATTTTGAAAATTCTAGAGAGAATTCTAAAAGCTTCAACAGAATTTCAACAATTTGGAGAGGGATTTGAAAAGTTTCAATGGGAATGGGAAGAATTGGGACAAAAATTGGAAAATTTTTAAGGGACTTTGAAAAAATTTCAACTGGAATTTTAGCAATTTTGACGTGAAATTGTAAACATGTTGAAGTGGATTTTGAAAATCCTAGAGAGAATTTTAAAAGCTTCAACAGAATTTCAACCATTTTGAGAGGGATTTGAAAAGTTTCAATGGGAATGGGAAGAATTGGGACAAAAATTGGAAAATTTTTAAGGGACTTTGAAAAAATTTCAACTGGAATTTTAGCAATTTTGATGTGAAATTGTAAATATGTTGAAGTGGATTTTGAAAATTCTAGAGAGAATTTTAAAAGCTTCAACAGAATTTCAACAATTTTGAGAGGGATTTGAAAAGTTTCAATGGGAATGGGAAGAATTGGGACGAAAATTGAAAATTTTTAAGGGAGTTTGAAAAAATTTCAACTGGAATTTTAGCAATTTTGACGTGAAATCGGAAACATGTGGACATGGATTTTGAAAATTCTAGAGAGAATTTTAAAAGCTTCAACAGAATTTCAACAATTTTGAGAGGGATTTGAAAAGTTTCAATGGGAATGGGAAGAATCGGGACAAAAATTGGAAAATTTTTAAGGGACTTTGAAAAAATTTCAACTGGAATTTTAGCAATTTAGGCGTGAAATTGTAAACATGTGGACGTGGATTTTGAAAATTCTAGAGAGAATTTTAAAAGCTTCAACAGAATTTCAACAATGTTGAGAGGGATTTGAAAAGTTTCAATGGGAATGGGAAGAATTGGGACAAAAATTGGAAAATTTTTAAGGGACTTTGAAAAAATTTCAACTGGAATTTTAGCAATTTTGACGTGAAATTGTAAACATGTGGACGTGGATTTTGAAAATTCAGGAAAGAATTTTAAAAGCTTCAACAGAATTTCAACAATTTTGAGAGGGATTTTAAAAGTTTCAATGGGAAGAATTGGGACAAAAATTGGAAAATTTTTAAGGGACTTTGAAAAAATTTCAACTGGAATTTTAGCAATTTTGATGTGAAATTGTAAAGATGTTGAAGTGGATTTTGAAAATTCTAGAGAGAATTTTAAAAGCTTCAACAGAATTTCAACAATGTTGAGAGGGATTTGAAAAGTTTCAATGAGAATGGGAAGAATTGGGACAAAAATTGGAAAATTTTTAAGGGACTTTGAAAAAATTTCAACTGGAATTTTAGCAATTTTGACGTGAAATTGTAAACATGTGGACATGGATTTTGAAAATTCTAGAGAGAATTTTAAAAGCTTCAACAGAATTTCAACAATGTTGAGAGGGATTTGAAAAGTTTCAATGGGAATGGGAAGAATCGGGACAAAAATTGGAAAATTTTTAAGGGACTTTGAAAAAATTTCAACTGGAATTTTAGCAATTTAGGCGTGAAATTGTGAACATGTGGACGTGGATTTTTAAAATTCTAGAGAGAATTTTAAAAGCTTCAACAGAATTTCAACAATGTTGAGAGGGATTTGAAAAGTTTCAATGGGAATGGGAAGAATTGGGACAAAAATTGGAAAACTTTTAAGGGACTTTGAAAAAATTTCAACTGGAATTTTAGCAATTTTGACGTGAAATTGTAAACATGTGGACATGGATTTTGAAAATTCTAGAGAGAATTTTAAAAGCTTCAACAGAATTTCAACAATGTTGAGAGGGATTTGAAAAGTTTCAATGGGAATGGGAAGAATTGGGATGAAAATTGGAAAATTTTTAAAGGGACTTTGAAAAAATTTCAACTGGAATTTTAGCAATTTTGACGTGAAATTGTAAACATGTGGACATGGATTTTGAAAATTCTAGAGAGAATTCTAAAAGCTTCAACAGAATTTCAACAGTTTTGAGAGGGATTTGAAAAGTTTCAATGGGAATGGGAAGAATTGGGACAAAAATTGGAAAATTTTTAAGGGACTTTGAAAAAATTTCAACTGGAATTTTAGCAATTTTGACGTGAAATTGTAAACATGTTGAAGTGGATTTTGAAAATCCTAGAGAGAATTTTAAAAGCTTCAACAGAATTTCAACCATTTTGAGAGGGATTTGAAAAGTTTCAATGGGAATGGGAAGAATTGGGACAAAAATTGGAAAATTTTTAAGGGACTTTGAAAAAATTTCAACTGGAATTTTAGCAATTTTGATGTGAAATTGTAAATATGTTGAAGTGGATTTTGAAAATTCTAGAGAGAATTTTAAAAGCTTCAACAGAATTTCAACAATGTTGAGAGGGATTTGAAAAGTTTCAATGGGAATGGGAAGAATTGGGACGAAAATTGAAAATTTTTAAGGGAGTTTGAAAAAATTTCAACTGGAATTTTAGCAATTTTGGCGTGAAATTGTAAACATGTGGACGTGGATTTTGAAAATTCTAGAGAGAATTTTAAAAGCTTCAACAGAATTTCAACAATGTTGAGAGGGATTTGAAAAGTTTCAATGGGAATGGGAAGAATTGGGACAAAAATTGGAAAATTTTTAAGGGACTTTGAAAAAATTTCAACTGGAATTTTAGCAATTTTGACGTGAAATTGTAAACATGTGGACGTGAATTTTGAAAATTCTAGAGAGAATTTTAAAAGCTTCAACAGAATTTCAACAATTTTGAGAGGGATTTTAAAAGTTTCAATGGGAAGAATTGGGACAAAAATTGGAAAATTTTTAAGGGACTTTGAAAAAATTTCAACTGGAATTGTAGCAATTTTGATGTGAAATTGTAAAGATGTTGAAGTGGATTTTGAAAATTCTAGAGAGAATTTTAAAAGCTTCAACAGAATTTCAACAATGTTGAGAGGGATTTGAAAAGTTTCAATGGGAATGGGAAGAATTGGGACGAAAATTGAAAATTTTTAAGGGAGTTTGAAAAAATTTCAACTGGAATTTTAGCAATTTTGGCGTGAAATTGTAAACATGTGGACGTGGATTTTGAAAATTCTAGAGAGAATTTTAAAAGCTTCAACAGAATTTCAACAATGTTGAGAGGGATTTGAAAAGTTTCAATGGGAATGGGAAGAATTGGGACAAAAATTGGAAAATTTTTAAGGGACTTTGAAAAAATTTCAACTGGAATTTTAGCAATTTAGGCGTGAAATTGTGAACATGTGGACGTGGATTTTTAAAATTCTAGAGAGAATTTTAAAAGCTTCAACAGAATTTCAACAATGTTGAGAGGGATTTGAAAAGTTTCAATGGGAATGGGAAGAATTGGGACAAAAATTGAAAAACTTTTAAGGGACTTTGAAAAAATTTCAACTGGAATTTTAGCAATTTTGACGTGAAATTGTAAACATGTGGACATGGATTTTGAAAATTCTAGAGAGAATTTTAAAAGCTTCAACAGAATTTCAACAATGTTGAGAGGGATTTGAAAAGTTTCAATGGGAATGGGAAGAATTGGGATGAAAATTGGAAAATTTTTAAAGGGACTTTGAAAAAATTTCAACTGGAATTTTAGCAATTTTGACGTGAAATTGTAAACATGTGGACATGGATTTTGAAAATTCTAGAGAGAATTCTAAAAGCTTCAACAGAATTTCAACAGTTTTGAGAGGGATTTGAAAAGTTTCAATGGGAATGGGAAGAATTGGGACAAAAATTGGAAAATTTTTAAGGGACTTTGAAAAAATTTCAACTGGAATTTTAGCAATTTTGACGTGAAATTGTAAACATGTTGAAGTGGATTTTGAAAATCCTAGAGAGAATTTTAAAAGCTTCAACAGAATTTCAACCATTTTGAGAGGGATTTGAAAAGTTTCAATGGGAATGGGAAGAATTGGGACAAAAATTGGAAAATTTTTAAGGGACTTTGAAAAAATTTCAACTGGAATTTTAGCAATTTTGATGTGAAATTGTAAATATGTTGAAGTGGATTTTGAAAATTCTAGAGAGAATTTTAAAAGCTTCAACAGAATTTCAACAATGTTGAGAGGGATTTGAAAAGTTTCAATGGGAATGGGAAGAATTGGGACGAAAATTGAAAATTTTTAAGGGAGTTTGAAAAAATTTCAACTGGAATTTTAGCAATTTTGGCGTGAAATTGTAAACATGTGGACGTGGATTTTGAAAATTCTAGAGAGAATTTTAAAAGCTTCAACAGAATTTCAACAATGTTGAGAGGGATTTGAAAAGTTTCAATGGGAATGGGAAGAATTGGGACAAAAATTGGAAAACTTTTAAGGGACTTTGAAAAAATTTCAACTGGAATTTTAGCAATTTTGACGTGAAATTGTAAACATGTGGACATGGATTTTGAAAATTCTAGAGAGAATTTTAAAAGCTTCAACAGAATTTCAACAATGTTGAGAGGGATTTGAAAAGTTTCAATGGGAATGGGAAGAATTGGGATGAAAATTGGAAAATTTTTAAAGGGACTTTGAAAAAATTTCAACTGGAATTTTAGCAATTTTGACGTGAAATTGTAAACATGTGGACATGGATTTTGAAAATTCTAGAGAGAATTCTAAAAGCTTCAACAGAATTTCAACAGTTTTGAGAGGGATTTGAAAAGTTTCAATGGGAATGGGAAGAATTGGGACAAAAATTGGAAAATTTTTAAGGGACTTTGAAAAAATTTCAACTGGAATTTTAGCAATTTTGACGTGAAATTGTAAACATGTTGAAGTGGATTTTGAAAATCCTAGAGAGAATTTTAAAAGCTTCAACAGAATTTCAACCATTTTGAGAGGGATTTGAAAAGTTTCAATGGGAATGGGAAGAATTGGGACAAAAATTGGAAAATTTTTAAGGGACTTTGAAAAAATTTCAACTGGAATTTTAGCAATTTTGATGTGAAATTGTAAATATGTTGAAGTGGATTTTGAAAATTCTAGAGAGAATTTTAAAAGCTTCAACAGAATTTCAACAATGTTGAGAGGGATTTGAAAAGTTTCAATGGGAATGGGAAGAATTGGGACGAAAATTGAAAATTTTTAAGGGAGTTTGAAAAAATTTCAACTGGAATTTTAGCAATTTTGACGTGAAATTGTAAACATGTGAACGTGGATTTTGAAAATTCTAGAGAGAATTTTAAAAGCTTCAACAGAATTTCAACAATGTTGAGAGGGATTTGAAAATTTTCAATGGGAATGGGAAGAATTGGGACAAAAATTGGAAAATTTTTAAGGGACTTTGAAAAAATTTCAACTGGAATTTTAGCAATTTTGACGTGAAATTGTAAACATGTGGACGTGAATTTTGAAAATTCTAGAGAGAATTTTAAAAGCTTCAACAGAATTTCAACCATTTGGAGAGGGATTTTAAAAGTTTCAATGGGAAGAATTGGGACAAAAATTGGAAAATTTTTAAGGGACTTTGAAAAAATTTCAACTGGAATTTTAGCAATTTTGATGTGAAATTGTAAAGATGTTGAAGTGGATTTTGAAAATTCTAGAGAGAATTTTAAAAGCTTCAACAGAATTTCAACAATGTTGAGAGGGATTTGAAAAGTTTCAATGGGAATGGGAAGAATTGGGACAAAAATTGGAAAACTTTTAAGGGACTTTGAAAAAATTTCAACTGGAATTTTAGCAATTTTGACGTGAAATTGTAAACATGTGGACATGGATTTTGAAAATTCTAGAGAGAATTTTAAAAGCTTCAACAGAATTTCAACAATGTTGAGAGGGATTTGAAAAGTTTCAATGGGAATGGGAAGAATCGGGACAAAAATTGGAAAATTTTTAAGGGACTTTGAAAAAATTTCAACTGGAATTTTAGCAATTTAGGCGTGAAATTGTGAACATGTGGACGTGGATTTTGAAAATTCTAGAGAGAATTTTAAAAGCTTCAACAGAATTTCAACAATGTTGAGAGGGATTTGAAAAGTTTCAATGGGAATGGGAAGAATTGGTACAAAAATTGGTAAATTTTTAAGGGAGTTTGAAAAAATTTCAACTGGAATTTTAGCAATTTTGACGTGAAATTGGAAAGATGTTGAAGTGGATTTTGAAAATTCTAGAGAGAATTTTAAAAGCTTCAACAGAATTTCAACAATGTTGAGAGGGATTTGAAAAGTTTCAATGGGAATGGGAAGAATTGGGACAAAAATTGGAAAATTTTTAAGGGACTTTGAAAAAACTTCAACTGGAATTTTAGCAATTTTGACGTGAAATTGTAAACATGTGGACATGGATTTTGAAAATTCTAGAGAGAATTTTAAAAGCTTCAACAGAATTTCAACAATGTTGAGAGGGATTTGAAAAGTTTCAATGGGAATGGGAAGAATTGGGATGAAAATTGGAAAATTTTTAAAGGGACTTTGAAAAAATTTCAACTGGAATTTTAGCAATTTTGACGTGAAATTGTAAACATGTGGACATGGATTTTGAAAATTCTAGAGAGAATTCTAAAAGCTTCAACAGAATTTCAACAATTTGGAGAGGGATTTGAAAAGTTTCAATGGGAATGGGAAGAATTGGGACAAAAATTGGAAAATTTTTAAGGGACTTTGAAAAAATTTCAACTGGAATTTTAGCAATTTTGACGTGAAATTGTAAACATGTTGAAGTGGATTTTGAAAATCCTAGAGAGAATTTTAAAAGCTTCAACAGAATTTCAACCATTTTGAGAGGGATTTGAAAAGTTTCAATGGGAATGGGAAGAATTGGGACAAAAATTGGAAAATTTTTAAGGGACTTTGAAAAAATTTCAACTGGAATTTTAGCAATTTTGATGTGAAATTGTAAATATGTTGAAGTGGATTTTGAAAATTCTAGAGAGAATTTTAAAAGCTTCAACAGAATTTCAACAATTTTGAGAGGGATTTGAAAAGTTTCAATGGGAATGGGAAGAATTGGGACGAAAATTGAAAATTTTTAAGGGAGTTTGAAAAAATTTCAACTGGAATTTTAGCAATTTTGACGTGAAATCGGAAACATGTGGACATGGATTTTGAAAATTCTAGAGAGAATTTTAAAAGCTTCAACAGAATTTCAACAATTTTGAGAGGGATTTGAAAAGTTTCAATGGGAATGGGAAGAATCGGGACAAAAATTGGAAAATTTTTAAGGGACTTTGAAAAAATTTCAACTGGAATTTTAGCAATTTAGGCGTGAAATTGTAAACATGTGGACGTGGATTTTGAAAATTCTAGAGAGAATTTTAAAAGCTTCAACAGAATTTCAACAATGTTGAGAGGGATTTGAAAAGTTTCAATGGGAATGGGAAGAATTGGGACAAAAATTGGAAAATTTTTAAGGGACTTTGAAAAAATTTCAACTGGAATTTTAGCAATTTTGACGTGAAATTGTAAACATGTGGACGTGGATTTTGAAAATTCAGGAAAGAATTTTAAAAGCTTCAACAGAATTTCAACAATTTTGAGAGGGATTTTAAAAGTTTCAATGGGAAGAATTGGGACAAAAATTGGAAAATTTTTAAGGGACTTTGAAAAAATTTCAACTGGAATTTTAGCAATTTTGATGTGAAATTGTAAAGATGTTGAAGTGGATTTTGAAAATTCTAGAGAGAATTTTAAAAGCTTCAACAGAATTTCAACAATGTTGAGAGGGATTTGAAAAGTTTCAATGAGAATGGGAAGAATTGGGACAAAAATTGGAAAATTTTTAAGGGACTTTGAAAAAATTTCAACTGGAATTTTAGCAATTTTGACGTGAAATTGTAAACATGTGGACATGGATTTTGAAAATTCTAGAGAGAATTTTAAAAGCTTCAACAGAATTTCAACAATGTTGAGAGGGATTTGAAAAGTTTCAATGGGAATGGGAAGAATCGGGACAAAAATTGGAAAATTTTTAAGGGACTTTGAAAAAATTTCAACTGGAATTTTAGCAATTTAGGCGTGAAATTGTGAACATGTGGACGTGGATTTTTAAAATTCTAGAGAGAATTTTAAAAGCTTCAACAGAATTTCAACAATGTTGAGAGGGATTTGAAAAGTTTCAATGGGAATGGGAAGAATTGGGACAAAAATTGGAAAACTTTTAAGGGACTTTGAAAAAATTTCAACTGGAATTTTAGCAATTTTGACGTGAAATTGTAAACATGTGGACATGGATTTTGAAAATTCTAGAGAGAATTTTAAAAGCTTCAACAGAATTTCAACAATGTTGAGAGGGATTTGAAAAGTTTCAATGGGAATGGGAAGAATTGGGATGAAAATTGGAAAATTTTTAAAGGGACTTTGAAAAAATTTCAACTGGAATTTTAGCAATTTTGACGTGAAATTGTAAACATGTGGACATGGATTTTGAAAATTCTAGAGAGAATTCTAAAAGCTTCAACAGAATTTCAACAGTTTTGAGAGGGATTTGAAAAGTTTCAATGGGAATGGGAAGAATTGGGACAAAAATTGGAAAATTTTTAAGGGACTTTGAAAAAATTTCAACTGGAATTTTAGCAATTTTGACGTGAAATTGTAAACATGTTGAAGTGGATTTTGAAAATCCTAGAGAGAATTTTAAAAGCTTCAACAGAATTTCAACCATTTTGAGAGGGATTTGAAAAGTTTCAATGGGAATGGGAAGAATTGGGACAAAAATTGGAAAATTTTTAAGGGACTTTGAAAAAATTTCAACTGGAATTTTAGCAATTTTGATGTGAAATTGTAAATATGTTGAAGTGGATTTTGAAAATTCTAGAGAGAATTTTAAAAGCTTCAACAGAATTTCAACAATGTTGAGAGGGATTTGAAAAGTTTCAATGGGAATGGGAAGAATTGGGACGAAAATTGAAAATTTTTAAGGGAGTTTGAAAAAATTTCAACTGGAATTTTAGCAATTTTGGCGTGAAATTGTAAACATGTGGACGTGGATTTTGAAAATTCTAGAGAGAATTTTAAAAGCTTCAACAGAATTTCAACAATGTTGAGAGGGATTTGAAAAGTTTCAATGGGAATGGGAAGAATTGGGACAAAAATTGGAAAATTTTTAAGGGACTTTGAAAAAATTTCAACTGGAATTTTAGCAATTTTGACGTGAAATTGTAAACATGTGGACGTGAATTTTGAAAATTCTAGAGAGAATTTTAAAAGCTTCAACAGAATTTCAACAATTTTGAGAGGGATTTTAAAAGTTTCAATGGGAAGAATTGGGACAAAAATTGGAAAATTTTTAAGGGACTTTGAAAAAATTTCAACTGGAATTGTAGCAATTTTGATGTGAAATTGTAAAGATGTTGAAGTGGATTTTGAAAATTCTAGAGAGAATTTTAAAAGCTTCAACAGAATTTCAACAATGTTGAGAGGGATTTGAAAAGTTTCAATGGGAATGGGAAGAATTGGGACGAAAATTGAAAATTTTTAAGGGAGTTTGAAAAAATTTCAACTGGAATTTTAGCAATTTTGGCGTGAAATTGTAAACATGTGGACGTGGATTTTGAAAATTCTAGAGAGAATTTTAAAAGCTTCAACAGAATTTCAACAATGTTGAGAGGGATTTGAAAAGTTTCAATGGGAATGGGAAGAATTGGGACAAAAATTGGAAAATTTTTAAGGGACTTTGAAAAAATTTCAACTGGAATTTTAGCAATTTAGGCGTGAAATTGTGAACATGTGGACGTGGATTTTTAAAATTCTAGAGAGAATTTTAAAAGCTTCAACAGAATTTCAACAATGTTGAGAGGGATTTGAAAAGTTTCAATGGGAATGGGAAGAATTGGGACAAAAATTGAAAAACTTTTAAGGGACTTTGAAAAAATTTCAACTGGAATTTTAGCAATTTTGACGTGAAATTGTAAACATGTGGACATGGATTTTGAAAATTCTAGAGAGAATTTTAAAAGCTTCAACAGAATTTCAACAATGTTGAGAGGGATTTGAAAAGTTTCAATGGGAATGGGAAGAATTGGGATGAAAATTGGAAAATTTTTAAAGGGACTTTGAAAAAATTTCAACTGGAATTTTAGCAATTTTGACGTGAAATTGTAAACATGTGGACATGGATTTTGAAAATTCTAGAGAGAATTCTAAAAGCTTCAACAGAATTTCAACAGTTTTGAGAGGGATTTGAAAAGTTTCAATGGGAATGGGAAGAATTGGGACAAAAATTGGAAAATTTTTAAGGGACTTTGAAAAAATTTCAACTGGAATTTTAGCAATTTTGACGTGAAATTGTAAACATGTTGAAGTGGATTTTGAAAATCCTAGAGAGAATTTTAAAAGCTTCAACAGAATTTCAACCATTTTGAGAGGGATTTGAAAAGTTTCAATGGGAATGGGAAGAATTGGGACAAAAATTGGAAAATTTTTAAGGGACTTTGAAAAAATTTCAACTGGAATTTTAGCAATTTTGATGTGAAATTGTAAATATGTTGAAGTGGATTTTGAAAATTCTAGAGAGAATTTTAAAAGCTTCAACAGAATTTCAACAATGTTGAGAGGGATTTGAAAAGTTTCAATGGGAATGGGAAGAATTGGGACGAAAATTGAAAATTTTTAAGGGAGTTTGAAAAAATTTCAACTGGAATTTTAGCAATTTTGGCGTGAAATTGTAAACATGTGGACGTGGATTTTGAAAATTCTAGAGAGAATTTTAAAAGCTTCAACAGAATTTCAACAATGTTGAGAAGGATTTGAAAAGTTTCAATGGGAATGGGAAGAATTGGGACAAAAATTGGAAAATTTTTAAGGGACTTTGAAAAAATTTCAACTGGAATTTTAGCAATTTTGACGTGAAATTGTAAACATGTGGACGTGAATTTTGAAAATTCTAGAGAGAATTTTAAAAGCTTCAACAGAATTTCAACAATTTTGAGAGGGATTTTAAAAGTTTCAATGGGAAGAATTGGGACAAAAATTGGAAAATTTTTAAGGGACTTTGAAAAAATTTCAACTGGAATTTTAGCAATTTTGATGTGAAATTGTAAAGATGTTGAAGTGGATTTTGAAAATTCTAGAGAGAATTTTAAAAGCTTCAACAGAATTTCAACAATGTTGAGAGGGATTTGAAAAGTTTCAATGGGAATGGGAAGAATTGGGACAAAAATTGGAAAACTTTTAAGGGACTTTGAAAAAATTTCAACTGGAATTTTAGCAATTTTGACGTGAAATTGTAAACATGTGGACATGGATTTTGAAAATTCTAGAGAGAATTTTAAAAGCTTCAACAGAATTTCAACAATGTTGAGAGGGATTTGAAAAGTTTCAATGGGAATGGGAAGAATCGGGACAAAAATTGGAAAATTTTTAAGGGACTTTGAAAAAATTTCAACTGGAATTTTAGCAATTTAGGCGTGAAATTGTGAACATGTGGACGTGGATTTTGAAAATTCTAGAGAGAATTTTAAAAGCTTCAACAGAATTTCAACAATGTTGAGAGGGATTTGAAAAGTTTCAATGGGAATGGGAAGAATTGGTACAAAAATTGGTAAATTTTTAAGGGAGTTTGAAAAAATTTCAACTGGAATTTTAGCAATTTTGACGTGAAATTGGAAACATGTTGAAGTGGATTTTGAAAATTCTAGAGAGAATTTTAAAAGCTTCAACAGAATTTCAACAATGTTGAGAGGGATTTGAAAAGTTTCAATGGGAATGGGAAGAATTGGGACAAAAATTGGAAAATTTTTAAGGGACTTTGAAAAAACTTCAACTGGAATTTTA
Source organism: Streptopelia decaocto (assembly GCF_964273445.1). Taxonomy (NCBI): domain Eukaryota; kingdom Metazoa; phylum Chordata; class Aves; order Columbiformes; family Columbidae; genus Streptopelia; species Streptopelia decaocto. The sequence goes on from NC_138669.1 coordinate 15,396,751, forward strand.
GCAATTTTGACGTGAAATTGTAAACATGTGGACATGGATTTTGAAAATTCTAGAGAGAATTTTAAAAGCTTCAACAGAATTTCAACAATTTTGAGAGGGATTTGAAAAGTTTCAATGGGAATGGGAAGAATTGGGATGAAAATTGAAAATTTTTAAGGGAGTTTGAAAAAATTTCAACTGGAATTTTAGCAATTTTGACGTGAAATCGGAAACCTGTGGACATGGATTTTGAAAATTCTAGAGAGAATTTTAAAAGCGTCAACAGAATTTCAACAATTTTGAGAGGGATTTGCAAAGTTTCAATGGGAATGGGAAGAATTGGGACAAAAATTGGAAAATTTTTAAGGGACTTTGAAAAAATTTCAACTGGAATTTTAGCAATTTTGGCGTGAAATTGTAAATATGTGGACGTGGATTTTGAAAATTCTAGAGAGAATTTTAAAAGCTTCAACAGAATTTCAACAATGTTGAGAGGGATTTGAAAAGTTTCAATGGGAATGGGAAGAATTGGGACAAAAATTGGAAAATTTTTAAGGGACTTTGAAAAAATTTCAACTGGAATTTTAGCAATTTTGACGTGAAATTGTAAACAAGTGGACGTGGATTTTGAAAATTCAGGAAAGAATTTTAAAAGCTTCAACAGAATTTCAACAGTTTTGAGAGGGATTTTAAAAGTTTCAATGGGAAGAATTGGGACAAAAATTGGAAAATTTTTAAGGGACTTTGAAAAAATTTCAACTGTAATTGTAGCAATTTTGATGTGAAATTGTAAACATGTGGACATGGATTTTGAAAATTCTAGAGAGAATTTTAAAAGCTTCAACAGAATTTCAACAATGTTGAGAGGGATTTGAAAAGTTTCAATGGGAATAGGAAGAATTGGGATGAAAATTGGAAAATTTTTAAGGGACTTTGAAAAAATTTCAACTGGAATTTTAGCAATTTTGACGTGAAATTGTAAACATGTTGAAGTGGATTTTGAAAATTCTAGAGAGAGTTTTAAAAGCTTCAACATAATTTCAACCATTTTGAGAGGGATTTGAAAACTTTCAATGGGAATGGGAAGAATTGGGACAAAAATTGGAAAATTTTTAAGGGACTTTGAAAAAATTTCAACTGGAATTTTAGCAATTTAGGCGTGAAATTGTAAACATGTGGACGTGGATTTTGAAAATTCTAGAGAGAATTTTAAAAGCTTCAACAGAATTTCAACAATTTTGAGAGGGATTTGAAAAGTTTCAATGGGAATGGGAAGAATTGGGACAAAAATTGGAAATTTTTTAAGGGACTTTGAAAAAATTTCAACTGGAATTTTAGCAATTTTGACGTGAAATTGTAAACATGTGGACGCGGATTTTGAAAATTCTAGAGAGAATTTTAAAAGCTTCAACAGAATTTCAACAATTTTGAGAGGGATTGGAAAAGTTTCAATGGGAATGGGAAGAATTGGGACAAAAATTGGAAATTTTTTAAGGGACTTTGAAAAAATTTCAACTGGAATTTTAGCAATTTTGACGTGAAATTGTAAACATGTGGACGAGGATTTTGAAAATTCTAGAGAGAATTTTAAAAGCTTCAACAGAATTTCAACAATTTTGAGAGGGATTTTAAAAGTTTCAATGGGAAGAATTGGGACAAAAATTGGAAAATTTTTAAGGGAGTTTGAAAAAATTTCAACTGGAATTTTAGCAATTTTGATGTGAAATTGTAAACCTGTGGACATGGATTTTGAAAATTCTAGAGAGAATTTTAAAAGCTTCAACAGAATTTCAACAATTTTGAGAGGGATTTGAAAAGTTTCAATGGGAATGGGAAGAATTGGGACAAAAATTGGAAAATTTTTCAGGGACTTTGAAAAAATTCCAACTGGAATTTTAGCAATTTTGACGTGAAATTGTAAACATGTGGACATGGATTTTGAAAATTCTAGAGAGAATTTTAAAAGCTTCAACAGAATTTCAACAATGTTGAGAGGGATTTGCAAAGTTTCAATGGGAATGGGAAGAATTGGGACAAAAATTGGAAAATTTTTAAGGGACTTTGAAAAAATTTCAACTGGAATTTTAGCAATTTTGATGTGAAATTGTAAACATGTGGACGCGGATTTTGAAAATTCTAGAGAGAATTTTAAAAGCTTCAACAGAATTTCAACAATTTTGAGAGGGATTGGAAAAGTTTCAATGGGAATGGGAAGAATTGGGACAAAAATTGGAAATTTTTTAAGGGAGTTTGAAAAAATTCCAACTGGAATTTTAGCAATTTTGACGTGAAATTGTAAACATGTGGACGAGGATTTTGAAAATTCTAGAGAGAATTTTAAAAGCTTCAACAGAATTTCAACAATTTTGAGAGGGATTTGAAAAGTTTCAATGGGAAGAATTGGGACAAAAATTGGAAAATTTTTAAGGGACTTTGAAAAAATTTCAACTGGAATTTTAGCAATTTTGATGTGAAATTGTAAACATGTTGACATGGATTTTGAAAATTCTAGAGAGAATTTTAAAAGCTTCAACAGAATTTCAACAATTTGGAGAGGGATTTGAAAAGTTTCAATGGGAATGGGAAGAATTGGGACAAAAATTGGAACATTTTTAAGGGACTTTGAAAAAATTCCAACTGGAATTTTAGCAATTTTGATGTGAAATTGTAAACATGTGGACATGGATTTTGAAAATTCTAGAGAGAATTTTAAAAGCTTCAACAGAATTTCAACAATTTTGAGAGGGATTTGAAAAGTTTCAATGGGAATGGGAAGAATTGGGACAAAAATTGGAAAATTTTTAAGGGACTTTGAAAAAATTCCAACTGGAATTTTAGCAATTTTGACGTGAAATTGTAAACATGTGGACATGGACTTTGAAAATTCTAGAGAGAATTTTAAAAGCTTCAACAGAATTTCAACAATGTTGAGAGGGATTTGAAAAGTTTCAATGGGAATGGGAAGAATTGGGACAAAAATTGGAAAATTTTTCAGGGACTTCGAAAAAATTTCAACTGGAATTTTAGCAATTTTGATGTGAAATTGTAAACATGTGGACATGGATTTTGAAAATTCTAGAGAGAATTTTAAAAGCTTCAACAGAATTTCAACAATGTTGAGAGGGATTTGAAAAGTTTCAATGGGAATGGGAAGAATTGGGACAAAAATTGGAAAATTTTTAAGGGACTTTGAAAAAATTTCAACTGGAATTTTAGCAATTTTGACGTGAAATTGTAAACATGTGGACATGGATTTTGAAAATTCTAGAGAGAATTTTAAAAGCTTCAACAGAATTTAAACCATTTTGAGAGGGATTTGAAAAGTTTCAATGGGAATGGGAAGAATTGGGACAAAAATTGGAAAATTTTTAAGGGACTTTGAAAAAATTTCAACAGGAATTTTAGCAATTTTGATGTGAAATTGTAAACATGTTGAAGTGGATTTTGAAAATTCTAGAGAGAATTTTAAAAGCTTCAACAGAATTTCAACCATTTTGAGAGGGATTTGAAAAGTTTCAACGGGAATAGGAAGAATTGGGACAAAAATTGGAAAATTTTTCAGGGACTTTGAAAAAATTCCAACTGGAATTTTAGCAATTTTGACGTGAAATTGTAAACATGTGGACATGGATTTTGAAAATTCTAGAGAGAATTTTAAAAGCTTCAACAGAATTTCAACAATGTTGAGAGGGATTTGCAAAGTTTCAATGGGAATGGGAAGAATTGGGACAAAAATTGGAAAATTTTTAAGGGACTTTGAAAAAATTTCAACTGGAATTTTAGCAATTTTGATGTGAAATTGTAAACATGTGGACGCGGATTTTGAAAATTCTAGAGAGAATTTTAAAAGCTTCAACAGAATTTCAACAATTTTGAGAGGGATTGGAAAAGTTTCAATGGGAATGGGAAGAATTGGGACAAAAATTGGAAATTTTTTAAGGGAGTTTGAAAAAATTCCAACTGGAATTTTAGCAATTTTGACGTGAAATTGTAAACATGTGGACGAGGATTTTGAAAATTCTAGAGAGAATTTTAAAAGCTTCAACAGAATTTCAACCATGTTGAGAGGGATTTGAAAAGTTTCAATGGGAAGAATTGGGACAAAAATTGGGAAATTTTTGAGGACTTTGAAAAAATTTCAACTGAAATTTTAGCAATTTTGACGTGAAATTGTAAACATGTGGACGTGGATTTTTAAAATTCTAGAGAGAATTTTAAAAGCTTCAACAGAATTTCAACAATTTTGAGAGGGATTTGAAAAGTTTCAATGGGAATGGGAAGAATTGGGACGAAAATTGGAAAATTTTTCAGGGACTTGGAAAAAATTTCAACTGGAATTTTAGCAATTTTGACGTGAAATTGTAAACATGTGAACATGGATTTAATAAAATTCTAGAGAGAATTTTCAAAGCTTCAACAGAATTTCAACAATGTTGAGAGGGATTTGAAAAGTTTCAATGGGAATGGGAAGAATTGGGACAAAAATTGGAAAATTTCTCAGGGACTTTGAAAAAATTTCAGCTGGAATTTTAGCAATTTTGACGTGAAATTGTAAACATGTGGACATGGATTTTGAAAATTCTAGAGAGAATTTTAAAAGCTTCAACAGAATTTCAACAATGTTGAGAGGGATTTGAAAAGTTTCAATGGGAATGGGAAGAATTGGGACAAAAATTGGAAAATTTTTAAGGGACTTTGAAAAAATTTCAACTGGATTTTTGGCAATTTTGATGTGAAATTGTAAAGATGTTGAAGTGGATTTTGAAAATTCTAGAGAGAATTTTAAAAGCTTCAACAGAATTTCAACAATTTTGAGAGGGATTTGAAAAGTTTCAATGGGAATGGGAAGAATTGGGACAAAAATTGGAAAATTTTTAAGGGACTTTGAAAAAATTTCAACTGGAATTGTAGCAATTTTGACGTGAAATTGTAAACATGTGGACATGGATTTTGAAAATTCTAGAGAGAATTTTAAAAGCTTCAACAGAATTTCAACAATGTTGAGAGGGATTTGAAAAGTTTCAATGGGAATGGGAAGAATCGGGACAAAAATTGGAAAATTTTTAAGGGACTTTGAAAAAATTTCAACTGGAATTTTAGCAATTTAGGCGTGAAATTGTGAACATGTGGACGTGGATTTTGAAAATTCTAGAGAGAATTTTAAAAGCTTCAACAGAATTTCAACAATGTTGAGAGGGATTTGAAAAGTTTCAATGGGAATGGGAAGAATTGGGACAAAAATTGGTAAATTTTTAAGGGAGTTTGAAAAAATTTCAACTGGAATTTTAGCAATTTTGACGTGAAATTGTAAACATGTGGACATGGATTTTGAAAATTCTAGAGAGAATTTTAAAAGCTTCAACAGAATTTCAACAATGTTGAGAGGGATTTGAAAAGTTTCAATGGGAATGGGAAGAATTGGGACAAAAATTGAAAAACTTTTAAGGGACTTTGAAAAAATTTCAACTGGAATTTTAGCAATTTTGACGTGAAATTGTAAACATGTGGACATGGATTTTGAAAATTCTAGAGAGAATTTTAAAAGCTTCAACAGAATTTCAACAATGTTGAGAGGGATTTGAAAAGTTTCAATGGGAATGGGAAGAATTGGGATGAAAATTGGAAAATTTTTAAAGGGACTTTGAAAAAATTTCAACTGGAATTTTAGCAATTTTGACGTGAAATTGTAAACATGTGGACATGGATTTTGAAAATTCTAGAGAGAATTCTAAAAGCTTCAACAGAATTTCAACAGTTTTGAGAGGGATTTGAAAAGTTTCAATGGGAATGGGAAGAATTGGGACAAAAATTGGAAAATTTTTAAGGGACTTTGAAAAAATTTCAACTGGAATTTTAGCAATTTTGACGTGAAATTGTAAACATGTTGAAGTGGATTTTGAAAATCCTAGAGAGAATTTTAAAAGCTTCAACAGAATTTCAACCATTTTGAGAGGGATTTGAAAAGTTTCAATGGGAATGGGAAGAATTGGGACAAAAACTGGAAAATTTTGAAGGGACTTTGAAAAAATTTCAACTGGAATTTTAGCAATTTAGGCGTGAAATTGTAAACATGTGGACGTGGATTTTGAAAATTCTAGAGAGAATTTTAAAAGCTTCAACAGAATTTCAACAATGTTGAGAGGGATTTGAAAAGTTTCAATGGGAAGAATTGGGACAAAAATTGGAAAATTTTTAAGGGAGTTTGAAAAAATTTCAACTGGAATTTTAGCAATTTTGACGTGAAATTGTAAACATGTTGAAGTGGATTTTGAAAATTCTAGAGAGAATTTTAAAAGCTTCAACAGAATTTCAACAATTTTGAGAGGGATTTGAAAAGTTTCAATGGGAATGGGAAGAATCGGGACAAAAATTGGAAAATTTTTAAGGGACTTTGAAAAAATTTCAACTGGAATTTTAGCAATTTAGGCGTGAAATTGTAAACATGTGGACGTGGATTTTGAAAATTCTAGAGAGAATTTTAAAAGCTTCAACAGAATTTCAACAATGTTGAGAGGGATTTTAAAAGTTTCAATGGGAAGAATTGGGACAAAAATTGGAAAATTTTTAAGGGAGTTTGAAAAAATTTCAACTGGAATTTTAGCAATTTTGACGTGAAATTGTAAACATGTTGAAGTGGATTTTGAAAATTCTAGAGAGAATTTTAAAAGCTTCAACAGAATTTCAACAATTTTGAGAGGGATTTGAAAAGTTTCAATGGGAATGGGAAGAATCGGGACAAAAATTGGAAAATTTTTAAGGGACTTTGAAAAAATTTCAACTGGAATTTTAGCAATTTTGGCGTGAAATTGTAAACATGTGGACGTGGATTTTGAAAATTCTAGAGAGAATTTTAAAAGCTTCAACAGAATTTCAACAATGTTGAGAGGGATTTGAAAAGTTTCAATGGGAATGGGAAGAATTGGGACAAAAATTGGAAAATTTTTAAGGGACTTTGAAAAAATTTCAACTGGAATTTTAGCAATTTTGACGTGAAATTGTAAACATGTGGACGTGGATTTTGAAAATTCAGGAAAGAATTTTAAAAGCTTCAACAGAATTTCAACAATTTTGAGAGGGATTTTAAAAGTTTCAATGGGAAGAATTGGGACAAAAATTGGAAAATTTTTAAGGGACTTTGAAAAAATTTCAACTGGAATTTTAGCAATTTTGATGTGAAATTGTAAAGATGTTGAAGTGGATTTTGAAAATTCTAGAGAGAATTTTAAAAGCTTCAACAGAATTTCAACAATGTTGAGAGGGATTTGAAAAGTTTCAATGGGAATGGGAAGAATTGGGACGAAAATTGAAAATTTTTAAGGGAGTTTGAAAAAATTTCAACTGGAATTTTAGCAATTTTGACGTGAAATTGGAAACATGTGAACGTGGATTTTGAAAATTCTAGAGAGAATTTTAAAAGCTTCAACAGAATTTCAACAATGTTGAGAGGGATTTGAAAAGTTTCAATGGGAATGGGAAGAATTGGGACAAAAATTGGAAAATTTTTAAGGGACTTTGAAAAAATTTCAACTGGAATTTTAGCAATTTTGACGTGAAATTGTAAACATGTGGACGTGAATTTTGAAAATTCTAGAGAGAATTTTAAAAGCTTCAACAGAATTTCAACCATTTGGAGAGGGATTTTAAAAGTTTCAATGGGAAGAATTGGGACAAAAATTGGAAAATTTTTAAGGGACTTTGAAAAAATTTCAACTGGAATTTTAGCAATTTTGATGTGAAATTGTAAAGATGTTGAAGTGGATTTTGAAAATTCTAGAGAGAATTTTAAAAGCTTCAACAGAATTTCAACAATGTTGAGAGGGATTTGAAAAGTTTCAATGGGAATGGGAAGAATTGGGACAAAAATTGGAAAACTTTTAAGGGACTTTGAAAAAATTTCAACTGGAATTTTAGCAATTTTGACGTGAAATTGTAAACATGTGGACATGGATTTTGAAAATTCTAGAGAGAATTTTAAAAGCTTCAACAGAATTTCAACAATGTTGAGAGGGATTTGAAAAGTTTCAATGGGAATGGGAAGAATCGGGACAAAAATTGGAAAATTTTTAAGGGACTTTGAAAAAATTTCAACTGGAATTTTAGCAATTTTGTCGTGAAATTGTGAACATGTGGACGTGGATTTTGAAAATTCTAGAGAGAATTTTAAAAGCTTCAACAGAATTTCAACAATGTTGAGAGGGATTTGAAAAGTTTCAATGGGAATGGGAAGAATTGGGACAAAAACTGGAAAATTTTGAAGGGACTTTGAAAAAATTTCAACTGGAATTTTAGCAATTTAGGCGTGAAATTGTAAACATGTGGACGTGGATTTTGAAAATTCTAGAGAGAATTTTAAAAGCTTCAACAGAATTTCAACAATGTTGAGAGGGATTTGAAAAGTTTCAATGGGAAGAATTGGGACAAAAATTGGAAAATTTTTAAGGGAGTTTGAAAAAATTTCAACTGGAATTTTAGCAATTTTGACGTGAAATTGTAAACATGTTGAAGTGGATTTTGAAAATTCTAGAGAGAATTTTAAAAGCTTCAACAGAATTTCAACAATTTTGAGAGGGATTTGAAAAGTTTCAATGGGAATGGGAAGAATCGGGACAAAAATTGGAAAATTTTTAAGGGACTTTGAAAAAATTTCAACTGGAATTTTAGCAATTTAGGCGTGAAATTGTAAACATGTGGACGTGGATTTTGAAAATTCTAGAGAGAATTTTAAAAGCTTCAACAGAATTTCAACAATGTTGAGAGGGATTTTAAAAGTTTCAATGGGAAGAATTGGGACAAAAATTGGAAAATTTTTAAGGGAGTTTGAAAAAATTTCAACTGGAATTTTAGCAATTTTGACGTGAAATTGTAAACATGTTGAAGTGGATTTTGAAAATTCTAGAGAGAATTTTAAAAGCTTCAACAGAATTTCAACAATTTTGAGAGGGATTTGAAAAGTTTCAATGGGAATGGGAAGAATCGGGACAAAAATTGGAAAATTTTTAAGGGACTTTGAAAAAATTTCAACTGGAATTTTAGCAATTTTGGCGTGAAATTGTAAACATGTGGACGTGGATTTTGAAAATTCTAGAGAGAATTTTAAAAGCTTCAACAGAATTTCAACAATGTTGAGAGGGATTTGAAAAGTTTCAATGGGAATGGGAAGAATTGGGACAAAAATTGGAAAATTTTTAAGGGACTTTGAAAAAATTTCAACTGGAATTTTAGCAATTTTGACGTGAAATTGTAAACATGTGGACGTGGATTTTGAAAATTCAGGAAAGAATTTTAAAAGCTTCAACAGAATTTCAACAATTTTGAGAGGGATTTTAAAAGTTTCAATGGGAAGAATTGGGACAAAAATTGGAAAATTTTTAAGGGACTTTGAAAAAATTTCAACTGGAATTTTAGCAATTTTGATGTGAAATTGTAAAGATGTTGAAGTGGATTTTGAAAATTCTAGAGAGAATTTTAAAAGCTTCAACAGAATTTCAACAATGTTGAGAGGGATTTGAAAAGTTTCAATGGGAATGGGAAGAATTGGGACGAAAATTGAAAATTTTTAAGGGAGTTTGAAAAAATTTCAACTGGAATTTTAGCAATTTTGACGTGAAATTGGAAACATGTGAACGTGGATTTTGAAAATTCTAGAGAGAATTTTAAAAGCTTCAACAGAATTTCAACAATGTTGAGAGGGATTTGAAAAGTTTCAATGGGAATGGGAAGAATTGGGACAAAAATTGGAAAATTTTTAAGGGACTTTGAAAAAATTTCAACTGGAATTTTAGCAATTTTGACGTGAAATTGTAAACATGTGGACGTGAATTTTGAAAATTCTAGAGAGAATTTTAAAAGCTTCAACAGAATTTCAACCATTTGGAGAGGGATTTTAAAAGTTTCAATGGGAAGAATTGGGACAAAAATTGGAAAATTTTTAAGGGACTTTGAAAAAATTTCAACTGGAATTTTAGCAATTTTGATGTGAAATTGTAAAGATGTTGAAGTGGATTTTGAAAATTCTAGAGAGAATTTTAAAAGCTTCAACAGAATTTCAACAATGTTGAGAGGGATTTGAAAAGTTTCAATGGGAATGGGAAGAATTGGGACAAAAATTGGAAAACTTTTAAGGGACTTTGAAAAAATTTCAACTGGAATTTTAGCAATTTTGACGTGAAATTGTAAACATGTGGACATGGATTTTGAAAATTCTAGAGAGAATTTTAAAAGCTTCAACAGAATTTCAACAATGTTGAGAGGGATTTGAAAAGTTTCAATGGGAATGGGAAGAATCGGGACAAAAATTGGAAAATTTTTAAGGGACTTTGAAAAAATTTCAACTGGAATTTTAGCAATTTTGTCGTGAAATTGTGAACATGTGGACGTGGATTTTGAAAATTCTAGAGAGAATTTTAAAAGCTTCAACAGAATTTCAACAATGTTGAGAGGGATTTGAAAAGTTTCAATGGGAATGGGAAGAATTGGTACAAAAATTGGTAAATTTTTAAGGGAGTTTGAAAAAATTTCAACTGGAATTTTAGCAATTTTGACGTGAAATTGGAAACATGTTGAAGTGGATTTTGAAAATTCTAGAGAGAATTTTAAAAGCTTCAACAGAATTTCAACAATGTTGAGAGGGATTTGAAAAGTTTCAATGGGAATGGGAAGAATTGGGACAAAAATTGGAAAATTTTTAAGGGACTTTGAAAAAACTTCAACTGGAATTTTAGCAATTTTGACGTGAAATTGTAAACATGTGGACATGGATTTTGAAAATTCTAGAGAGAATTTTAAAAGCTTCAACAGAATTTCAACAATGTTGAGAGGGATTTGAAAAGTTTCAATGGGAATGGGAAGAATTGGGATGAAAATTGGAAAATTTTTAAAGGGACTTTGAAAAAATTTCAACTGGAATTTTAGCAATTTTGACGTGAAATTGTAAACATGTGGACATGGATTTTGAAAATTCTAGAGAGAATTCTAAAAGCTTCAACAGAATTTCAACAATTTGGAGAGGGATTTGAAAAGTTTCAATGGGAATGGGAAGAATTGGGACAAAAATTGGAAAATTTTTAAGGGACTTTGAAAAAATTTCAACTGGAATTTTAGCAATTTTGACGTGAAATTGTAAACATGTTGAAGTGGATTTTGAAAATCCTAGAGAGAATTTTAAAAGCTTCAACAGAATTTCAACCATTTTGAGAGGGATTTGAAAAGTTTCAATGGGAATGGGAAGAATTGGGACAAAAATTGGAAAATTTTTAAGGGACTTTGAAAAAATTTCAACTGGAATTTTAGCAATTTTGATGTGAAATTGTAAAGATGTTGAAGTGGATTTTGAAAATTCTAGAGAGAATTTTAAAAGCTTCAACAGAATTTCAACAATTTTGAGAGGGATTTGAAAAGTTTCAATGGGAATGGGAAGAATTGGGACGAAAATTGAAAATTTTTAAGGGAGTTTGAAAAAATTTCAACTGGAATTTTAGCAATTTTGACGTGAAATCGGAAACATGTGGACATGGATTTTGAAAATTCTAGAGAGAATTTTAAAAGCTTCAACAGAATTTCAACAATTTTGAGAGGGATTTGAAAAGTTTCAATGGGAATGGGAAGAATCGGGACAAAAATTGGAAAATTTTTAAGGGACTTTGAAAAAATTTCAACTGGAATTTTAGCAATTTTGGCGTGAAATTGTAAACATGTGGACGTGGATTTTGAAAATTCTAGAGAGAATTTTAAAAGCTTCAACAGAATTTCAACAATGTTGAGAGGGATTTGAAAAGTTTCAATGGGAATGGGAAGAATTGGGACAAAAATTGGAAAATTTTTAAGGGACTTTGAAAAAATTTCAACTGGAATTTTAGCAATTTTGATGTGAAATTGTAAACATGTGGACGTGGATTTTGAAAATTCAGGAAAGAATTTTAAAAGCTTCAACAGAATTTCAACAATTTTGAGAGGGATTTGAAAAGTTTCAATGGGAAGAATTGGGACAAAAATTGGAAAATTTTTAAGGGACTTTGAAAAAATTTCAACTGGAATTTTAGCAATTTTGATGTGAAATTGTAAAGATGTTGAAGTGGATTTTGAAAATTCTAGAGAGAATTTTAAAAGCTTCAACAGAATTTCAACAATGTTGAGAGGGATTTGAAAAGTTTCAATGGGAATGGGAAGAATTGGGACAAAAATTGGAAAATTTTTAAGGGACTTTGAAAAAATTTCAACTGGAATTGTAGCAATTTTGACGTGAAATTGTAAACATGTGGACATGGATTTTGAAAATTCTAGAGAGAATTTTAAAAGCTTCAACAGAATTTCAACAATGTTGAGAGGGATTTGAAAAGTTTCAATGGGAATGGGAAGAATCGGGACAAAAATTGGAAAATTTTTAAGGGACTTTGAAAAAATTTCAACTGGAATTTTAGCAATTTAGGCGTGAAATTGTGAACATGTGGACGTGGATTTTGAAAATTCTAGAGAGAATTTTAAAAGCTTCAACAGAATTTCAACAATGTTGAGAGGGATTTGAAAAGTTTCAATGGGAATGGGAAGAATTGGGACAAAAATTGGTAAATTTTTAAGGGAGTTTGAAAAAATTTCAACTGGAATTTTAGCAATTTTGACGTGAAATTGTAAACATGTGGACATGGATTTTGAAAATTCTAGAGAGAATTTTAAAAGCTTCAACAGAATTTCAACAATGTTGAGAGGGATTTGAAAAGTTTCAATGGGAATGGGAAGAATTGGGACAAAAATTGAAAAACTTTTAAGGGACTTTGAAAAAATTTCAACTGGAATTTTAGCAATTTTGACGTGAAATTGTAAACATGTGGACATGGATTTTGAAAATTCTAGAGAGAATTTTAAAAGCTTCAACAGAATTTCAACAATGTTGAGAGGGATTTGAAAAGTTTCAATGGGAATGGGAAGAATTGGGATGAAAATTGGAAAATTTTTAAAGGGACTTTGAAAAAATTTCAACTGGAATTTTAGCAATTTTGACGTGAAATTGTAAACATGTGGACATGGATTTTGAAAATTCTAGAGAGAATTCTAAAAGCTTCAACAGAATTTCAACAGTTTTGAGAGGGATTTGAAAAGTTTCAATGGGAATGGGAAGAATTGGGACAAAAATTGGAAAATTTTTAAGGGACTTTGAAAAAATTTCAACTGGAATTTTAGCAATTTTGACGTGAAATTGTAAACATGTTGAAGTGGATTTTGAAAATCCTAGAGAGAATTTTAAAAGCTTCAACAGAATTTCAACCATTTTGAGAGGGATTTGAAAAGTTTCAATGGGAATGGGAAGAATTGGGACAAAAACTGGAAAATTTTGAAGGGACTTTGAAAAAATTTCAACTGGAATTTTAGCAATTTAGGCGTGAAATTGTAAACATGTGGACGTGGATTTTGAAAATTCTAGAGAGAATTTTAAAAGCTTCAACAGAATTTCAACAATGTTGAGAGGGATTTGAAAAGTTTCAATGGGAAGAATTGGGACAAAAATTGGAAAATTTTTAAGGGAGTTTGAAAAAATTTCAACTGGAATTTTAGCAATTTTGACGTGAAATTGTAAACATGTTGAAGTGGATTTTGAAAATTCTAGAGAGAATTTTAAAAGCTTCAACAGAATTTCAACAATTTTGAGAGGGATTTGAAAAGTTTCAATGGGAATGGGAAGAATCGGGACAAAAATTGGAAAATTTTTAAGGGACTTTGAAAAAATTTCAACTGGAATTTTAGCAATTTAGGCGTGAAATTGTAAACATGTGGACGTGGATTTTGAAAATTCTAGAGAGAATTTTAAAAGCTTCAACAGAATTTCAACAATGTTGAGAGGGATTTTAAAAGTTTCAATGGGAAGAATTGGGACAAAAATTGGAAAATTTTTAAGGGAGTTTGAAAAAATTTCAACTGGAATTTTAGCAATTTTGACGTGAAATTGTAAACATGTTGAAGTGGATTTTGAAAATTCTAGAGAGAATTTTAAAAGCTTCAACAGAATTTCAACAATGTTGAGAGGGATTTGAAAAGTTTCAATGGGAATGGGAAGAATTGGGACAAAAATTGGAAAATTTTTAAGGGACTTTGAAAAAATTTCAACTGGAATTTTAGCAATTTTGACGTGAAATTGTAAACATGTGGACATGGATTTTGAAAATTCTAGAGAGAATTCTAAAAGCTTCAACAGAATTTCAACAGTTTTGAGAGGGATTTGAAAAGTTTCAATGGGAATGGGAAGAATTGGGACAAAAATTGGAAAATTTTTAAGGGACTTTGAAAAAATTTCAACTGGAATTTTAGCAATTTTGATGTGAAATTGTAAATATGTTGAAGTGGATTTTGAAAATTCTAGAGAGAATTTTAAAAGCTTCAACAGAATTTCAACAATGTTGAGAGGGATTTGAAAAGTTTCAATGGGAATGGGAAGAATTGGGACGAAAATTGAAAATTTTTAAGGGAGTTTGAAAAAATTTCAACTGGAATTTTAGCAATTTTGGCGTGAAATTGTAAACATGTGAACGTGGATTTTGAAAATTCTAGAGAGAATTTTAAAAGCTTCAACAGAATTTCAACAATGTTGAGAGGGATTTGAAAAGTTTCAATGGGAATGGGAAGAATTGGGACAAAAATTGGAAAATTTTTAAGGGACTTTGAAAAAATTTCAACTGGAATTTTAGCAATTTTGACGTGAAATTGTAAACATGTGGACGTGAATTTTGAAAATTCTAGAGAGAATTTTAAAAGCTTCAACAGAATTTCAACCATTTGGAGAGGGATTTTAAAAGTTTCAATGGGAAGAATTGGGACAAAAATTGGAAAATTTTTAAGGGACTTTGAAAAAATTTCAACTGGAATTTTAGCAATTTTGATGTGAAATTGTAAAGATGTTGAAGTGGATTTTGAAAATTCTAGAGAGAATTTTAAAAGCTTCAACAGAATTTCAACAATGTTGAGAGGGATTTGAAAAGTTTCAATGGGAATGGGAAGAATTGGGACAAAAATTGGAAAACTTTTAAGGGACTTTGAAAAAATTTCAACTGGAATTTTAGCAATTTTGACGTGAAATTGTAAACATGTGGACATGGATTTTGAAAATTCTAGAGAGAATTTTAAAAGCTTCAACAGAATTTCAACAATGTTGAGAGGGATTTGAAAAGTTTCAATGGGAATGGGAAGAATCGGGACAAAAATTGGAAAATTTTTAAGGGACTTTGAAAAAATTTCAACTGGAATTTTAGCAATTTAGGCGTGAAATTGTGAACATGTGGACGTGGATTTTTAAAATTCTAGAGAGAATTTTAAAAGCTTCAACAGAATTTCAACAATGTTGAGAGGGATTTGAAAAGTTTCAATGGGAATGGGAAGAATTGGTACAAAAATTGGTAAATTTTTAAGGGAGTTTGAAAAAATTTCAACTGGAATTTTAGCAATTTTGACGTGAAATTGGAAACATGTGGACGTGGATTTTGAAAATTCTAGAGAGAATTTTAAAAGCTTCAACAGAATTTCAACAATGTTGAGAGGGATTTGAAAAGTTTCAATGGGAATGGGAAGAATTGGGACAAAAATTGGAAAACTTTTAAGGGACTTTGAAAAAATTTCAACTGGAATTTTAGCAATTTTGACGTGAAATTGTAAACATGTGGACATGGATTTTGAAAATTCTAGAGAGAATTTTAAAAGCTTCAACAGAATTTCAACAATGTTGAGAGGGATTTGAAAAGTTTCAATGGGAATGGGAAGAATTGGGATGAAAATTGGAAAATTTTTAAAGGGACTTTGAAAAAATTTCAACTGGAATTTTAGCAATTTTGACGTGAAATTGTAAACATGTGGACATGGATTTTGAAAATTCTAGAGAGAATTCTAAAAGCTTCAACAGAATTTCAACAGTTTTGAGAGGGATTTGAAAAGTTTCAATGGGAATGGGAAGAATTGGGACAAAAATTGGAAAATTTTTAAGGGACTTTGAAAAAATTTCAACTGGAATTTTAGCAATTTTGACGTGAAATTGTAAACATGTTGAAGTGGATTTTGAAAATCCTAGAGAGAATTTTAAAAGCTTCAACAGAATTTCAACCATTTTGAGAGGGATTTGAAAAGTTTCAATGGGAATGGGAAGAATTGGGACAAAAATTGGAAAATTTTTAAGGGACTTTGAAAAAATTTCAACTGGAATTTTAGCAATTTTGATGTGAAATTGTAAATATGTTGAAGTGGATTTTGAAAATTCTAGAGAGAATTTTAAAAGCTTCAACAGAATTTCAACAATGTTGAGAGGGATTTGAAAAGTTTCAATGGGAATGGGAAGAATTGGGACGAAAATTGGAAAATTTTTAAGGGAGTTTGAAAAAATTTCAACTGGAATTTTAGCAATTTTGGCGTGAAATTGTAAACATGTGAACGTGGATTTTGAAAATTCTAGAGAGAATTTTAAAAGCTTCAACAGAATTTCAACAATGTTGAGAGGGATTTGAAAAGTTTCAATGGGAATGGGAAGAATTGGGACAAAAATTGGAAAATTTTTAAGGGACTTTGAAAAAATTTCAACTGGAATTTTAGCAATTTTGACGTGAAATTGTAAACATGTGGACGTGAATTTTGAAAATTCTAGAGAGAATTTTAAAAGCTTCAACAGAATTTCAACAATTTTGAGAGGGATTTTAAAAGTTTCAATGGGAAGAATTGGGACAAAAATTGGAAAATTTTTAAGGGACTTTGAAAAAATTTCAACTGGAATTTTAGCAATTTTGATGTGAAATTGTAAAGATGTTGAAGTGGATTTTGAAAATTCTAGAGAGAATTTTAAAAGCTTCAACAGAATTTCAACAATGTTGAGAGGGATTTGAAAAGTTTCAATGGGAATGGGAAGAATTGGGACAAAAATTGGAAAATTTTGAAGGGACTTTGAAAAAATTTCAACTGGAATTTTAGCAATTTTGATGTGAAATTGTAAATATGTTGAAGTGGATTTTGAAAATTCTAGAGAGAATTTTAAAAGCTTCAACAGAATTTCAACAATGTTGAGAGGGATTTGAAAAGTTTCAATGGGAATGGGAAGAATCGGGACAAAAATTGGAAAATTTTTAAGGGACTTTGAAAAAATTTCAACTGGAATTTTAGCAATTTAGGCGTGAAATTGTGAACATGTGGACGTGGATTTTGAAAATTCTAGAGAGAATTTTAAAAGCTTCAACAGAATTTCAACAATGTTGAGAGGGATTTGAAAAGTTTCAATGGGAATGGGAAGAATTGGTACAAAAATTGGTAAATTTTTAAGGGAGTTTGAAAAAATTTCAACTGGAATTTTAGCAATTTTGACGTGAAATTGGAAACATGTTGAAGTGGATTTTGAAAATTCTAGAGAGAATTTTAAAAGCTTCAACAGAATTTCAACAATGTTGAGAGGGATTTGAAAAGTTTCAATGGGAATGGGAAGAATTGGGACAAAAATTGGAAAATTTTTAAGGGACTTTGAAAAAACTTCAACTGGAATTTTAGCAATTTTGACGTGAAATTGTAAACATGTGGACATGGATTTTGAAAATTCTAGAGAGAATTTTAAAAGCTTCAACAGAATTTCAACAATGTTGAGAGGGATTTGAAAAGTTTCAATGGGAATGGGAAGAATTGGGATGAAAATTGGAAAATTTTTAAAGGGACTTTGAAAAAATTTCAACTGGAATTTTAGCAATTTTGACGTGAAATTGTAAACATGTGGACATGGATTTTGAAAATTCTAGAGAGAATTCTAAAAGCTTCAACAGAATTTCAACAGTTTTTGAGAGGGATTTGAAAAGTTTCAATGGGAATGGGAAGAATTGGGACAAAAATTGGAAAATTTTTAAGGGACTTTGAAAAAATTTCAACTGGAATTTTAGCAATTTTGACGTGAAATTGTAAACATGTGGACATGGATTTTGAAAATTCTAGAGAGAATTCTAAAAGCTTCAACAGAATTTCAACAGTTTTGAGAGGGATTTGAAAAGTTTCAATGGGAATGGGAAGAATTGGGACAAAAATTGGAAAATTTTTAAGGGACTTTGAAAAAATTTCAACTGGAATTTTAGCAATTTTGATGTGAAATTGTAAATATGTTGAAGTGGATTTTGAAAATTCTAGAGAGAATTTTAAAAGCTTCAACAGAATTTCAACAATGTTGAGAGGGATTTGAAAAGTTTCAATGGGAATGGGAAGAATTGGGACGAAAATTGAAAATTTTTAAGGGAGTTTGAAAAAATTTCAACTGGAATTTTAGCAATTTTGGCGTGAAATTGTAAACATGTGAACGTGGATTTTGAAAATTCTAGAGAGAATTTTAAAAGCTTCAACAGAATTTCAACAATGTTGAGAGGGATTTGAAAAGTTTCAATGGGAATGGGAAGAATTGGGACAAAAATTGGAAAATTTTTAAGGGACTTTGAAAAAATTTCAACTGGAATTTTAGCAATTTGACGTGAAATTGTAAACATGTGGACGTGAATTTTGAAAATTCTAGAGAGAATTTTAAAAGCTTCAACAGAATTTCAACCATGTTGGAGAGGGATTTGTAAAGTTTCAATGGGAATGGGAAGAATTGGGACAAAAATTGGAAAATTTTTAAGGGACTTTGAAAAAATTTCAACTGGAATTTTAGCAATTTTGATGTGAAATTGTAAAGATGTTGAAGTGGATTTTGAAAATTCTAGAGAGAATTTTAAAAGCTTCAACAGAATTTCAACAATGTTGAGAGGGATTTGAAAAGTTTCAATGGGAATGGGAAGAATTGGGACAAAAATTGGAAAACTTTTAAGGGACTTTGAAAAAATTTCAACTGGAATTTTAGCAATTTTGACGTGAAATTGTAAACATGTGGACATGGATTTTGAAAATTCTAGAGAGAATTTTAAAAGCTTCAACAGAATTTCAACAATGTTGAGAGGGATTTGAAAAGTTTCAATGGGAATGGGAAGAATCGGGACAAAAATTGGAAAATTTTTAAGGGACTTTGAAAAAATTTCAACTGGAATTTTAGCAATTTAGGCGTGAAATTGTGAACATGTGGACGTGGATTTTTAAAATTCTAGAGAGAATTTTAAAGCTTCAACAGAATTTCAACAATGTTGAGAGGGATTTGAAAAGTTTCAATGGGAATGGGAAGAATTGGTACAAAAATTGGTAAATTTTTAAGGGAGTTTGAAAAAATTTCAACTGGAATTTTAGCAATTTTGACGTGAAATTGGAAACATGTGGACGTGGATTTTGAAAATTCTAGAGAGAATTTTAAAAGCTTCAACAGAATTCAACAATGTTGAGAGGGATTTGAAAAGTTTCAATGGGAATGGGAAGAATTGGGACAAAAATTGGAAAACTTTTAAGGGACTTTGAAAAATTTCAACTGGAATTTAGCAATTTGACGTGAAATTGTAAACATGTGGACATGGATTTGAAAATTCTAGAGAGAATTTTAAAAGCTTCAACAGAATTTCAACAATGTGTGAGAGGATTTGAAAAGTTTCAATGGGAATGGGAAGAATTGGATGAAAATTGGAAAATTTTTAAAGGGACTTTGAAAAAATTTCAACTGGAATTTTAGCAATTTGACGTGAAATTGTAAACATGTGGACATGGATTTTGAAAATTCTAGAGAGAATTCTAAAAGCTTCAACAGAATTTCAACAGTTTTGAGAGGGATTTGAAAAGTTTCAATGGAATGGGAAGAAATTGGGACAAAAATTGGAAATTTTTAAGGGACTTTGAAAAAATTTCAACTGGAATTTTAGCAATTTAGACGTGAAATTGTAAACATGTTGAAGTGGATTTGAAAATCCTAGAGAGAATTTTAAAAGCTTCAACAGAATTTCAACCATTTTGAGAGGGATTTGAAAAGTTTCAATGGAATGGGAAGAATTGGGACAAAAATTGGAAAATTTTTAAGGGACTTTGAAAAAATTTCAACTGGAATTTTAGCAATTTTGATGTGAAATTGTAAATATGTTGAAGTGGATTTTGAAATTCTAGAGAGAATTTTAAAAGCTTCAACAGAATTTCAACAATGTTGAGAGGGATTTGAAAAGTTTCAATGGAATGGGAAGAATTGGGACGAAAATTGGAAAATTTTTAAGGGAGTTTGAAAAAATTTCAACTGGAATTTTAGCAATTTTGGCGTGAAATTGTAAACATGTGAACGTGGATTTTGAAAATTCTAGAGAGAATTTAAAAGCTTCAACAGAATTTCAACAATGTTGAGAGGGATTTGAAAAGTTTCAATGGGAATGGGAAGAATTGGGACAAAAATTGGAAATTTTAAGGGACTTTGAAAAAATTTCAACTGGAATTTTAGCAATTTTGACGTGAAATTGTAAACATGTGGACGTGAATTTTGAAAATTCTAGAGAGAATTTTAAAAGCTTCAACAGAATTTCAACAATTTTGAGAGGGATTTTAAAAGTTTCAATGGGAAGAATTGGGACAAAAATTGGAAAATTTTTAAGGGACTTTGAAAAAATTTCAACTGGAATTTTAGCAATTTTGATGTGAAATTGTAAAGATGTTGAAGTGGATTTTGAAAATTCTAGAGAGAATTTTAAAAGCTTCAACAGAATTTCAACAATGTTGAGAGGGATTTGAAAAGTTTCAATGGGAATGGGAAGAATTGGGACAAAAATTGGAAAATTTTGAAGGGACTTTGAAAAATTTCAACTGGAATTTAGCAATTTTGATGTGAAATTGTAAATATGTTGAAGTGGATTTTGAAAATTCTAGAGAGAATTTTAAAGCTTCAACAGAATTTCAACAATGTTGAGAGGGATTTGAAAAGTTTCAATGGGAATGGGAAGAATCGGGACAAAAATTGGAAAATTTTTAAGGGACTTTGAAAAAATTTCAACTGGAATTTTAGCAATTTAGGCGTGAAATTGTGAACATGTGGACGTGGATTTTGAAAATTCTAGAGAGAATTTTAAAAGCTTCAACAGAATTTCAACAATGTTGAGAGGGATTTGAAAAGTTTCAATGGGAATGGGAAGAATTGGTACAAAAATTGGTAAATTTTTAAGGGAGTTTGAAAAAATTTCAACTGGAATTTTAGCAATTTGACGTGAAATTGGAAACATGTTGAAGTGGATTTTGAAAATTCTAGAGAGAATTTTAAAAGCTTCAACAGAATTTCAACAATGT